>NC_034181.2:7914239-7926739 GCF_002021735.2 Oncorhynchus kisutch
CTGTTTACTGACTGCTTGTTTACTGACTGTTGTTTACTGACTGTTTACTGACTGCTGTTTACTGACTGCTGTTTACTGACTGTTTACTGACTGCTGTTTACTGACTGCTGTTTACTGACTGTTGTTTACTGACTGTTTTACTGACTGCTGTTTACTGACTGTTGTTACTGACTGTTTACTGACTGCTGTTTACTGACTGCTGTTTACTGACTGCTGTTTACCTGACTGTTTACTGACTGCTGTTTACTGACTGCTTTTACTAACTGCTGTTTACTGACTGTTTACTGACTGCTGTTTACTGACTGCTGTTTACTGACTGCTGTTTACTGACTGTTTACTGACTGCTGTTTACTGACTGCTGTTTACTGACTGTTGTTTACTGACTGCTGTTTACTGACTGCTGTTTACTGACTGTTGTTTACTGACTGCTTGAGAGTGTATATCATTTTGATCATGTTGTTTATGATTTGAGAGCAGTGTTTGATTTTGAACAACAGGTAAAAACTGTTTTGAGGCGAATGTTTCATTTTGCAAGAGGAGTCAGAGGTTTATGTAAATAGTGCTTGAAGAGGAGGTTTTGTGTTGAATGTTTTCAGGAAACGGAGCAAGGTTTCAGAAATTGTGTTTTAGCAAATTGAGAAAAACTGTAATTCAGCGCATTGTTTTCTCCGTTGACCACTAGATGGCAGAAGAGGCCATATGAAATGTTTTGATGTCAAAACCAAGGAACATAAAGAAGTGTGCTTGCTTATATGACTCAATAAACATCGTAGTATTACTGTTTAAATGTATTTTATTACTCTATTTTACAGCAATAACACGGTATTACTACTTAGCCATATTATATCTACTGTTCCTCCCTTTTCCTGCTCAGTTACATTTCATCTCCAGTCCTGAGAGGTGGAGGGTTGGAGGGGTTGAGGGGAGAAGATGGAGAGGTGGGGGTGGAGGGTTGAGGGGAGAAGATGGAGAGGTGGGGGTGGAGGGGTGGAGGGGAGAAGATGGAGAGGTGGGAGTGGAGGGGTGGAGGGGAGAAGATGGAGAGGTGGGAGTGGAGGGGTGGAGGGGAGAAGATGGAGAGGTGGGAGTGGAGGGGTGGAGGGGAGAAGATGGAGAGGTGGGGGTGGAGGGGTGGAGGGGAGAAGATGGAGAGGTGGGAGTGGAGGGGTTGAGGGGTGGAGGGGAGAAGATGGAGAGGTGGGAGTGGAGGGGTTGAGGGGAGAAGATGGAGAGGTGGGAGTGGAGGGGTTGAGGAGAGAAGATGGAGAGGTGGGGGTGGAGGGGTTGAGGGGTTGAGGGGAGAAGATGGAGAGGTGGGGTGGAGGGTTTGAGGGGTGGGAGGGGAGAAGATGGAGAGGTGGGAGTGGAGGGGTTGAGGGGTGGAGGGGAGAAGATGGAGAGGTGGGAGTGGAGGGGTTGAGGGGAGAAGATGGAGAGGTGGGAGTGGAGGGGTTGAGGGGAGAAGATGGAGAGGTGGGAGTGGAGGGGTTGAGGGGAGAAGATGGAGAGGTGGGGAGTGGAGGGATTGAGGGGAGAAGATGGAGAGGTGGGGGTGGAGGGGTTGATGGGGAGAAGATGGAGAGGTTGGGGGTGGAGGGGTTGAGGGGAGAAGATGGAGAGGTGGGGGTGGAGGGGTGGAGGGGAGAAGATGGAGAGGTGGGAGTGGAGGGGTGGAGGGAGAAGATGGAGAGGTGGGAGTGGAGGGGTGGGGGGAGAGATGGAGAGGTGGGAGTGGAGGGGTGGAGGGGAGAAGATGGAGAGGTGGGGGTGGAGGGGTTGAGGGTGGAGGGGAGAAGAAATGGAGAGGTGGGAGGGAGGGGTTGAGGGGAGAAGATGGAGAGGTGGGGGTGGAGGGGTTGAGGGGTTGAGGGGAGAAGATGGAGAGGTGGGGTGGAGGGTTTGAGGGGTGGAGGGGAGGAAAGATGGAGAGGTGGGTGGAGGGGTTGAGGGTGAGGGAGAAATGGAGAGGTGGGAGTGGAGGGTTGAGGGAGACGATGGAGAGGTGGGAAGTGGAGGGGTTGAGGGGAGGGAAGATGGAGAGTTGGGGGTGGAGGGGTGAGAAGTTGAGGGGAGAAAGATGGAGAGGTGGGGGTGGAGGGGTTGAGGGGTGGAGGGGAGAAGATGGAGAGGTGGGAGTGGAGGGGTTGAGGGGAGGAAGATGGAGAGTTGGGGGTGGAGGGTTGAGGTGTTGAGGGAGAAGATGGGAGAGGTGGGGGTGGAGGGGTTGAGGGGTGGAGGGGAGAAGGATGGGGAGGTGGGGGGGGTGAGGGGAGAAGATGGAGAGGTGGGTGTGGAGGGGTTGAGGGGTTTGTTAGAGAGGTGGGGGTGGAGGGGTAGAGGGGTTTGTTAGAGAGGTGGGGGTGGAGGGGTAGAGGGGTTTGTTAGAGAGGTGGGGGTGGAGGGTTTGTTAGAAGAGGTGGGGTGGAGGGGTAGAGGGGTTTGTTAGAGAGGTGGGGGTGGAGGGGTTTGTTAGAGAGGTGGGGTGGAGGGGTAGAGGGGTTTGTTAGAGAGGTGGGGGTGGAGGGGGTTTGTTAGAGAGGTGGGGGTGGAGGGGTAGAGGGTTTGTTAGAGAGGTAGGGGTGGAGGGGTAGGGGGTTTTGTTAGAGAGGTGGGGGTGGAGGGGTAGAGGGGTTTGTTAGAGAGGTGGGGGTGGAGGGGTGGAGGGGTTTGTAGGAGAGGTGGGGGTGGAGGGGTGGAGGGGTTTGTAGGAAGAGGTGGGGGTGGAGGGGTGGAGGGGTTTGGTTTAGAGAGGTGGGGGTGGTGGGGGTGAATAGGGTTTGTAGGAGAGGTGGGGGTGGAGGGGTAGAGGGGTTTGTTAGAGAGGTGGGGGTGGAGGGGTGGAGGGGTTTGTAGGAGATGTGGGGGTGGAGGGGTGGAGGGGTTTGTTAGAGAGGTGGGGTGGAGGGGTTGAGGGGTTTGTTAGAGAGGTGGGGTGGAGGGGTAGAGGGGTTTGTTAGAGAGGTGGGGGTGGAGGGGTAGAGGGGTTTGTTAGAGAGGTGGGGGTGGAGGGGTGGAGGGGTTTGTAGGAGAGGTGGGGGTGGAGGGGTGGAGGGGTTTGTAGGAGATGCGGGGGTGGAGGGGTGGAGGGGTTTGTAGGAGAGGTGGGGTGGAGGGGTGGAGGGGTTTGTAGGAGAGGTGGGGGTGGAGGGGTGGATGGGGTTTGTAGGAGAGGTGGGGGTGGAGGGGTGGAGGGGTTTGTTAGAGAGGTGGGGGTGGAGGGGTGGATGGGGTTTGTAGGAGAGGTGGGGGTGGAGGGGTGGAGGGGTTTGTAGGAGAGGTAGGGGTGGAGGGGTTTGTAGGAGAGATGGGGGTGGAGGGGTAGAGGGGGTTGTAGGAGAGGTAGGGATGGAGGGGTTTGTAGGAAAGGTGGGGGTGGAGGGGTGGAGGGGTTTGTAGGAGAGGTGGGGTGGAGGGGTTGTAGGAGAGGTGGGGGTGGAGGGGTAGAGGGGTTTGTTAGAGAGGTGGGGGTGGAGGGTTTTGTAGGAGAGGTGGGGGTGGAGGGTTATAGGGGTTTGTTAGAGAGGTGGGGGTGGAGGGGTTTGTAGGAGAGGTAGGGGTGGAGGGGTAGAGGGGTTTGTAGGAGAGGTGGGGGTGGAGGGGTTTGTAGGAGAGGTGGGGGTGGAGGGGTAGAGGGGGTTGTAGGAGAGGTGGGGGTGGAGGGATTTGTAGGAGAGGTGGGGGTGGAGGGGTTTGTAGGAGAGATGGGGGTGGAGGGGTTTGTAGGAGAGATGGGGGTGGAAGGGTCACAGGGGGGTGACCCTCAGGCAGATGGTTTTGGTGAAAAGGTAAAGAGGAGGCCTCTATTCCCCTCCGTTCTCCCATTTAAACTGGCTGATCAATTAAATGCATCCCAGCCTGTCCGTATGAATGGAGGCCCTTTTGGGCCCTGGTCAAAGGTTGTGTACTATGTAAACGGGTAATATTATGAGGCGGCAGGTAGCCTAGTGGTTAGAGTGTAGTGGCGGCAGGTAGCCTAGTGGTTAGAGTGTAGTGGCGGCAGGGTAGCCTAGTTGTTAGAGTGTAGTGGCGGCAGTTAGACTAGTGGTTAGAGTGTAGGTACAGCAGGTAGCCTAGTGGTTAGAGTGTAGGGACAGCAGGTAGCCTAGTGGTTAGAGTGTAGTGGCGGCAGGTAGCCTAGTGGTTAGAGTGTAGTGGCGGCAGGGTAGCCTAGAGGTTAGAGTGTAGTGGCGGCAGGTAGCCTAGTGGTTAGAGTGTAGTGGCGGCAGGTAGCCTAGTGGTTAGAGTGTAGTGGCGGCAGGGTAGCCTAGTGGTTAGAGTGTTGTGACGGCAGGTAGCCTAGTGGTTAGAGTGTAGTGACGGCAGGTAGCCTAGTGGTTAGAGTGTAGTGGCGGCAGGTAGCCTAGTGGTTAGAGTGTAGTGGCGGCAGGTAGCCTAGTGGTTAGAGTGTAGTGGCGGCAGGGTAGCCTAGTGGTTAGAGAGTAGTGACGGCAGGTAGCCTAGTGGTTAGAGTGTAGTGACGGCAGGTAGCCTAGTGGTTAGAGTGTAGTGGCGGCAGGTAGCCTAGTGGTTAGAGTGTAGTGGCGGCAGGTAGCCTAGTGGTTAGAGTGTAGTGGCGGCAGGTTAGCCTAGTGGTTAGAGTGTTGTGGCGGCAGGTAGCCTAGTGGTTAGAGTGTAGTGGCGGCAGGTAGCCTAGTGGTTAGAGTTGTAGTGGCGGCAGGTAGCCTAATGGTTAGAGTGTAGGTACAGCAGGTAGCCTAGTGGTTAGAGTGTAGGGACAGCAGGTAGCCTAGTGGTTAGAGTGTAGGGACAGCAGGTAGCCTAGGGGTTATTTATTTATTTTTTAATTTTTTTATTTCACCTTTATTTAACCAGGTAGGCTAGTTGAGAACAAGTTCTCATTTGCAACTGCGACCTGGCCAAGATAAAGCATAGCAGTGTGAGCATACAACAAAGAGTTACACATGGAGTAAACAATTAACAAGTCAATAACACAGTAGAAAACGAAGGGGGGGTCTATATACAATGTGTGCAAAAGGCATGAGGAGGTAGGCAAATAATTACAATTTTGCAGATTAACACTGGAGTGATAAAAGATCAGATGGTCATGTACAGGTAGAGATATTGGTGTGCAGAAGAGCAGAAAAGTAAATAAATAAAAACAGTACGGGGATGAGGTAGGTGAAAAGGGTGGGCTATTTACCAATAGACTATGTACAGCTGCAGCGATCGGTTAGCTGCTCAGATAGCTGATGTTTAGAGTGTAGGGACAGCAGGGAGCCTAGAGAGTGTAGTGGCGGCAGGTAGCCTAGTGGTTAGAGTGTAGTGGAGTGTAGTGTACTGACTGCTGTTTACTAACTGTTTACTGACTGCTGTTTACTGACTGCTGTTTACTGACTGCTGTTTACTGACTGTTTACTGACTGCTGTTTACTGACTGCTGTTTACTGACTGCTGTTTACTGACTACTGTTTACTGGCTGTTTACTGACTGCTGTTTACTGACTGCTTACTAACTGTTTACTGACTGCTGTTTACTGACTGCTGTTTACTGACTGCTGTTTACTGACTGCTGTTTACTGACTGCTGTTTACTGACTGTTTACTGACTGCTGTTTACTGACTGCTGTTTACTGACTGTTGTTTACTGACTGTTTACTGACTGCTGTTTACTGACTGCTGTTTACTGACTGTTTACTGACTGCTGTTTACTGACTGCTGTTTTACTGACTGTTGTTTACTGACTGTTTACTGACTGCTGTTTACTGACTGTTGTTTACTGACTGTTTACTGACTGCTGTTTACTGACTGCTGTTTACTGACTGTTGTTTACTGACTGCTTGAGAGTGTATATAATTTTGATCCCGTTGTTTATGATTTGAGAGCAGTGTTTGATTTTGAACAACAGGTAAAAACTGTTTTTGAGGCGAATGTTTCATTTTGCAAGAGGAGTCAGAGGTTTATGTAAATAGTGCTTGAAGAGGAGGTTTTGTGTTGAATGTTTTCAGGAAACGGAGCAAGGTTTCAGAAATTGTGTTTTAGCAAATTGAAAAAAACTGTAATTCAGCGCATTGTTTTCTCCGTTGACCACTAGATGGCAGAAGAGGCCATATGAAATGTTTTGATGTCAAAACCAAGGAACATAAAGAAGTGTGCTTGCTTATATGACTCAATAAACATCGTAGTATTACTGTTTAAATGTATTTTATTACTCTATTTTACAGCAATAACACGGTATTACTACTTAGCCATATTATATCTACTGTTCCTCCCTTTTCCTGCTCAGTTACATTTCATCTCCAGTCCTGAGAGGTGGAGGGTTGGAGGGGTTGAGGGGAGAAGATGGAGAGGTGGGGGTGGAGGGGTTGAGGGGAGAAGATGGAGAGGTGGGGGTGGAGGGGTGGAGGGGAGAAGATGGAGAGGTGGGAGTGGAGGGGTGGAGGGAGAAGATGGAGAGGTGGGAGTGGAGGGGTGGAGGGGAGAAGATGGAGAGGTGGGAGTGGAGGGGTGGAGGGGAGAAGATGGAGAGGTGGGGGTGGAGGGGTGGAGGGGAGAAGATGGAGAGGTGGGAGTGGAGGGGTTGAGGGGTGGAGGGGAGAAGATGGAGAGGTGGGAGTGGAGGGGTTGAGGGGAGAAGATGGAGAGGTGGGAGTGGAGGGGTTGAGGAGAGAAGATGGAGAGGTGGGAGTGGAGGGGTTGAGGGGTTGAGGGGAGAAGATGGAGAGGTGGGGGTGGAGGGTTTGAGGGGTGGAGGGGAGAAGATGGAGAGGTGGGAGTGGAGGGGTGAGGGGTGGAGGGGAGAAGATGGAGAGGTGGGAGTGGGAGGGTTGAGGGGAGAAGATGGAGAGGTGGGAGTGGAGGGGTTGAGGGGAGAAGATGGAGAGGTGGGAGTGGAGGGGTTGAGGGGAGAAGATGGAGAGGTGGGAGTGGAGGGATTGAGGGGAGAGATGGAGAGGTGGGGGTGGAGGGGTTGAGGGGAGAAGATGGAGAGGTGGGGGTGGAGGGGTTGAGGGGAGAAGATGGAGAGGTGGGGGTGGAGGGGTGGAGGGGAGAAGATGGAGGGGTGGGAGTGGAGGGGTGGAGGGAGAAGATGGAGAGGTGGGAGTGGAGGGGTGGAGGGGAGAAGATGGAGAGGTGGGAGTGGAGGGGTGGAGGGGAGAAGATGGAGAGGTGGGGGTGGAGGGGTTGAGGGGTGGAGGGGAGAAGATGGAGAGGTGGGAGTGGAGGGGTTGAGGGGAGAAGATGGAGAGGTGGGGGTGGAGGGGTTGAGGGGTTGAGGGGAGAAGATGGAGAGGTGGGGGTGGAGGGTTTGAGGGGTGGAGGGGAGAAGATGGAGAGGTGGGGGTGGAGGGGTTGAGGGGTTGAGGGGAGAAGATGGAGAGGTGGGAGTGGAGGGGTTGAGGGGAGAAGATGGAGAGGTGGGAGTGGAGGGGTTGAGGGGAGAAGATGGAGAGTTGGGGGTGGAGGGGTTGAGGGGTTGAGGGGAGAAGATGGAGAGGTGGGGGTGGAGGGGTTGAGGGGTGGAGGGGAGAAGATGGAGAGGTGGGAGTGGAGGGGTTGAGGGGAGAAGATGGAGAGTTGGGGGTGGAGGGGTTGAGGGGTTGAGGGAAGAAGATGGAGAGGTGGGGGTGGAGGGGTTGAGGGGTGGAGGGGAGAAGATGGGGAGGTGGGGGTGGAGGGGAGAAGATGGAGAGGTGGGTGTGGAGGGGTTGAGGGGTTTGTTAGAGAGGTGGGGGTGGAGGGGTAGAGGGGTTTGTTAGAGAGGTGGGGGTGGAGGGGTAGAGGGGTTTGTTAGAGAGGTGGGGGGTGGAGGGGTAGAGGGGTTTGTTAGAGAGGTGGGGGTGGAGGGGTTTGTTAGAGAGGTGGGGGTGGAGGGGTAGAGGGGTTTGTTAGAGAGGTAGGGGTGGAGGGGTAGAGGGGTTTGTTAGAGAGGTGGGGGTGGAGGGGTAGAGGGGTTTGTTAGAGAGGTGGGGGTGGAGGGGTGGAGGGGTTTGTAGGAGAGGTGGGGGTGGAGGGGTGGAGGGGTTTGTAGGAGAGGTGGGGGTGGAGGGGTGGAGGGGGTTTGTAGGAGAGGTGGGGGTTGAGGGGTGGAGGGGTTTGTAGGAGAGATGGGGGTGGAGGGGTGGAGGGGTTTTGTAGGAGAGGTGGGGGTGGAGGGGTGGAGGGGTTTGTTAGAGAGGTGGGGGTGGAGGGGTGGATGGGGTTTGTAGGAGAGGTGGGGGTGGAGGGGTTAGAGGGGTTTGTTAGAGAGGTGGGGGTGGAGGTGGTGGAGGGGTTTGTTAGAGAGGTGGGGTGGAGGGGTGGAGGGGTTTGTTAGAGAGGTGGGGGTGGAGGGGTTGAGGGGTTTGTTAGAGAGGTGGGGTGGAGGGGTAGAGGGGTTTGTTAGAGAGGTGGGGGTGGAGGGGTAGAGGGGTTTGTTAGAGAGGTGGGGGTGGAGGGGTGGAGAGGTTTGTAGGAGAGGTGGGGGTGGAGGGGTTTGTAGGAGAGGTGGGGGTGGAGGGGTGGAGGGGTTTGTAGGAGAGGTGGGGGTGGAGGGGTTTGTAGGAGAGGTGGGGGTGGAGGGGTAGAGGGGTTTGTTAGAGAGGTGGGGGTGGAGGGGTTTGTAGGAGAGGTGGGGGTGGAGGGGTATAGGGGTTTGTTAGAGAGGTGGGGGTGGAGGGGTTTGTAGGAGAGGTAGGGGTGGAGGGGTAGAGGGGTTTGTAGGAGAGGTGGGGATGGAGGGGTTTGTAGGAGAGGTGGGGGTGGAGGGGTAGAGGGGGTTGTAGGAGAGGTGGGGGTGGAGGGATTTGTAGGAGAGGTGGGGGTGGAGGG
The DNA here is from genome assembly GCF_002021735.2 of Oncorhynchus kisutch. Lineage (NCBI taxonomy): Eukaryota > Metazoa > Chordata > Actinopteri > Salmoniformes > Salmonidae > Oncorhynchus > Oncorhynchus kisutch. The sequence goes on from NC_034181.2 coordinate 7,923,006, forward strand.
GTTTGTAGGAGAGATGGGGGTGGAGGGGTTTGTAGGAGAGATGGGGGTGGAAGGGTCACAGGGGGGTGACCCTCAGGCAGATGGTTTTTGTGAAAAGGTAAAGAGGAGGCCTCTATTCCCCTCCGTTCTCCCATTTAAACTGGCTGATCAATTAAATGCATCCCAGCCTGTCCGTATGAATGGAGGCCCTTTTGGGCCCTGGTCAAAGGTTGTGTACTATGTAAACGGGTAATATTATGAGGCGTCAGGTAGCCTAGTGGTTAGAGTGTAGTGGCGGCAGGTAGCCTAGTGGTTAGAGTGTAGTGGCGGCAGGGTAGCCTAGTTGTTAGAGTGTAGTGGCGGCAGTTAGACTAGTGGTTAGAGTGTAGGTACAGCAGGTAGCCTAGTGGTTAGAGTGTAGGGACAGCAGGTAGCCTAGTGGTTAGAGTGTAGTGGCGGCAGGTAGCCTAGTGGTTAGAGTGTAGTGGCGGCAGGGTAGCCTAGAGGTTAGAGTGTAGTGGCGGCAGGTAGCCTAGTGGTTAGAGTGTAGTGGCGGCAGGTAGCCTAGTGGTTAGAGTGTAGTGGCGGCAGGGTAGCCTAGTGGTTAGAGTGTAGTGACGGCAGGTAGCCTAGTGGTTAGAGTGTAGTGACGGCAGGTAGCCTAGTGGTTAGAGTGTAGTGGCGGCAGGTAGCCTAGTGGTTAGAGTGTAGTGGCGGCAGGTAGCCTAGTGGTTAGAGTGTAGTGGCGGCAGGTAGCCTAGTGGTTAGAGTGTTGTGGCGGCAGGTAGCCTAGTGGTTAGAGTGTAGTGGCGGCAGGTAGCCTAGTGGTTAGAGTGTAGTGGCGGCAGGTAGCCTAATGGTTAGAGTGTAGGTACAGCAGGTAGCCTAGTGGTTAGAGTGTAGGGACAGCAGGTAGCCTAGTGGTTAGAGTGTAGGGACAGCAGGTAGCCTAGGGGTTAGAGTGTAGGGACAGCAGGTAGCCTAGAGAGTGTAGTGGCGGCAGGTAGCCTAGTGGTTAGAGTGTAGTGGCGACAGGTAGCCTAGTGGTTAGAGTGTAGGGACAGCAGGTAGCCTAGTGGTTAGAGTGTAGGGGCGGCAGGTAGCCTAGTGGTTAGAGTGTAGGGACAGCAGGTAGCCTAGTGGTTAGAGTGTAGGGGAGCAGGTAGCCTAGTGGTTAGAGTGTAGAGGCGGCAGGTAGCCTAGTGGTTAAAGTGTAGGTACAGCAGGTAGCCTAGTGGTTAGAGTGTAGGGACGGCAGGTAGCCTAGTGGTTAGAGTGTAGGGGCGGCAGGTAGCCTAGTGGTTAGAGTGTAGGGACGGCAGGTAGCCTAGTGGTTAGAGAGTTGGGCCAGCAGGTAGCCTAGTGGTTAGAGAGTTGGGCCAGCAGGTAGCCTAGTGGTTAGAGCTTTGGGCCAGCAGGTAGCCTAGTGGTTAGAGCGTTGGGCCAGCAGGTAGCCTAGTGGTTAGAGCGTTGGGCCAGTAACCGAGCTGACAAAGTAAAAATCTGTCTTTCTGCCCCTGAACAAGGCAGTTAACTCACTGTTCCTAGGTAGGTCATCATTGTAAATGAGAATTTGTTCTTAACTGGCTTGCCTAGTTAATTAAAGGTTAAATAAATATATACAAAGTAGTGACTAGTGTGCCATTTGGGAAGCCTGACTATTGACTGAGTTGTTTGACGCCTTCTAGCAAAAGAAAGTGTCTGCAAATGCATTACCTGTTGGTTTTTCATAACCAGGTGGTTTTTGGGGAGTTAGGGCTAGGTTTGGACTATGCATATAAACACACAACTTTACGCTTTGTGTGTGTGTGTGTGTGTGTGTGTGTGTGTGTGTGTGTGTGTGTGTGTGTGTGTGTGTGTGTGTGTGTGTGTGTGTGTAGGGGGATGGGGGATGTGTATCACAGCCAGCTGGTCGTAGAGTGTGTGAGTCACTATTTAAACGGCCACCCACCCTCAGTTTAGAACCACCCGGTAATGATTCCCAATAGGATCACACACACAGACACAGACACACACACACACAGACACACGTTGCAGTACACCAGAGACAGCCAGAGACGTCTGGGATTGGAGCCCTCTAGGACTGAAGCCACAGACAGACACAGACACACACACACACACAAACACACACACACACACACACACACAGACACAGACAATGTCAACATCTGGGATTGGAGCCCTCTAGGACTGAAGCCACAGACAGACACAGACACACACAGACACACACACACACACACGCAAACACACACACACACAAACACACACAGACACAGACACAGACAATGTCAACATCTGGGATTGGAGCCCTCCAGGACTGAAGCCACAGACAGACACAGACAGAAAAACAGTGGCAAGTTTTCCCTGGAAGCCCATGTGAAGTGTTCATGGGTGGACCATAATAAATGTCACGTAGCAGATGCTTTTATCCACATTGTTCACATACGGGTGGTCCCAGGAATCAAACCCACTATATCTATGCCTTACCAACTGAGCTACAGAGGACCATCATCCTGTCTAAGTGAATAAAAGGAGACGAGAGGTGGAAGGAGAGAGAGGGGAAGAGAGAGGGGAAGAAGGAGAGAGAGGAAGAGAGAGGGGAAGAAGGAGAGAGAGGGGAAGAGAGAGGGGAAGAAGGAGAAGGAGGGGAAGAGAGAGGGGAAGAAGGAGAGAGAGGGGAAGAGAGAGGGGAAGAAGGAGAGAGAGGGGAAGAGAGCGGGGAAGAAAGAGAGTGAGGGGAAGAGAGAGGGGAAGAAGGAGAGAGAGGGGAAGAGAGAGGAGAAGAAGGAGAGAGAGGAAGAGAGAGGGGAAGAAGGAGAGAGAGGGGAAGAGAGAGGGGAAGAAGGAGAGAGAGGGGAAGAGAGAGGGGAAGAAGGAGAGAGAGGAAGAGAGAGGGGAAGAAGGAGAGAGAGGGGAAGAATGAGGGGAAGAAAGAGAGAGAGGAAGAGAGAGGGGAAGAGAGAGGAGAAGAAGGAGAGAGAGGAAGAGAGAGGGGAAGACGGAGAGAGAGGAAGAGAGAGAGGAAGAGAGAGGGGAAGAAGGAGAGAGAGGGAAAGAGAGAGGGGAAGAAGAAGAGAGAGGGGAAGAAGGAGAGAGAGGGGAAGAGAGAGGGGAAGAGAGAGGGGAAGAAGGAGAGAGAGGGGAAGAGAGAGGGGAAGAAGGAGCGAGAGGAAGAGAGAGGGGAAGAAGGAGAGAGAGGAAGAGAGAGGGGAAGAAGGAGAGAGAGGGAAAGAGAGAGGGGAAGAAGGAGAGAGAGGAAGAGAGAGGGAAGAGAGAGGGGAAGAAGGAGAGAGAGGGGAGAGAGAGGGGAAGAAGGAGAGAGAGGAAGAGAGAGGGGAAGAAGGAGAGAGAGGGGAAGAATGAGGGGAAGAAAGAGAGAGAGGAAGAGAGAGGGAAGAAGGAGAGCGAGGAAGAGAGAGGGGAAGAAGGAGAGAGAGGGGAAGAGAGAGGGGAAGAAGGAGAGAGAGGGGAAGAGAGAGGGGAAGAAGGAGAGAGAGGAGAGAGAGGGGAAGAAGGAGAGAGAGGGGAAGAGAGAGGGGAAGAAGGAGAGAGAGGAAGAGAGGGGAAGAAGGAGAGAGAGGGGAAGAGAGAGGGGAAGAAGGAGAGAGATGAAGAGAGAGGGGAAGAAGTAGAGAGAGGGGAAGAGAGAGGGGAAGAAGGAGAGAGAGGGGAAGAGAGAGGGAAAGAGAGAGGGGAAGAAGGAGAGAGGGGAAGAGAGAGGGGAAGAAGGAGAGAGGGGAAGAGAGAGGGGAAGA
>NC_034181.2:7931739-8089239 GCF_002021735.2 Oncorhynchus kisutch
CCCCGCCCCTTGGAATGCGACAACTCTCAGAAACACAAACACGTTCAGAAATGAGGTTGGACACACACAGAAAATAGACACATCAGTCTGTTTCGTCATGGCATGCAGTTTTTTTCTTACTGTGCGTCTTGTCCCAGTAGACTAACCAACTGTTCCTACTTTTAAACACATTCATGTTCAACATACTATATACAAATGGCAGCAGTGGTCCATAGTCAGTTTTATTTGAAAGTGATATGTACGACTACTTGTGTCATACGTGTGTCATCTGTACTGTGTTCATACGTGTGTCATCTGTACTGTGTTCATACGTGTGTCATCTGTACTGTGTTCATACGTGTGTCATCTGTACTGTGTTCATACGTGTAGGAGCAAACATGACAAGAAGTGTATTTATGGATACATGTGTTGTGATTCGTTGTTATATCTAATCGGTAATTATTTTCACTAAAACATGAATTATTCTCCCAAACAAAGCAGGTTTAATTCAAAACTCAAACGATGAAGTGTGATGAAGAGGACAACTTCTGAGTTTCATGTCATGAATTCCCACAGATAGTTCATAGGCATGGTGTGAAGAAGTAACAATGGTGATTTGGAGAGGGTGGGACTGGCCATAGTAAATTATACCTCATTGACAATCTGTACGTATTTAAAACACTATTATCCAAGGTGGTGAAACTCAATGGTACTTTCATTCCTCCCTCAATAAACCATGATTTTATCTTTATAAATCAATGGTGAATACTTGAATTAATTCATCCCAAATGAAGCCAGTAAAACTGTCCGATTGGTCGCAGATTTGACATAATCATTTAGCTTATTTTGTTTCATTCCAAAAAAGGCAGTGTGGTGTAACCTAACTCCTAAACCAGCCAACTGCCCACTGGGCAAAGACGTCTATTCCACGTTGGTTCAACGTAATGTCATTCCTAATGACATGGAAACAACGTTGATTCAACCTGTTTGTGCCCAGTGGGTGAGCATTCTGGGAATCAAGAATGTCCATGGGTGGATCTCAAAAGTCTCTCATTGATTCATTGCTTCTCAACACTCATCGCTCTTCTTTTCAGATCTCCTCTCTTTCCTTGAATCAAGACAGATTATACGGAGAGAAGGCCAGAGAGGAAAGAGAGAGAAGAAGATTGAAAGAGCCCTGAAGACAAAAAGGCTGCTGGGAGATCATAGCAGCCCTAGCAGGTTGTCAGTTGACCTCTGACCTAGTGCTAGGGGGCGGGCCAGCGTGAAGTGATGATGTCATTGAACGGAAACCCAGCCAGGGAGTGAAGTTAGATTATATGGAGACGTTGGAGTGAAGTTAGATTATATGGAGACGTTGGAGTGAAGTTAGATTATATGGAGACGTTGGAGTGAAGTTAGATTATATGGAGACGTTGGAGTGAAGTTAGATTATATGGAGACGTTGGAGTGAAGTTAGGTTATATGGAGACGTTGGAGTGAAGTTAGATTATATGGAGACGTTGGAGTGAAGTTAGATTATATGGAGAAGTTGGAGTGAAGTTAAATTATATGGAGACGTTGGAGTGAAGTTAGATTATATGGAGACGTTGGAGTGAAGTTAGATTATATGGAGACGTTGGAGTGAAGTTAGATTATATGGAGACGTTGGAGTGAAGTTAGGTTATATGGAGACGTTGGAGTGAAGTTAGGTTATATGGAGACGTTGGAGTGAAGTTAGATTATATGGAGACGTTGGAGTGAAGTTAGGTTATATGGAGACGTTGGAGTGAAGTTAGATTATATGGAGACGTTGGAGTGAAGTTAGGTTATATGGAGACGTTGGAGTGAAGTTAGGTTATATGGAGACGTTGTGTGTTCTCCTCTCCTCCTTCTCCTCCTTCTCCTCTCCTCCTTCTCCTCTCCTCCTATCCTCTTTCTCATCTCCTTCTTCTCCCTCTCATCCTTCTCCTCCTCCTTCTCTTCTCCTCCTTCTCCTGCTTCTCCTCCTATCCTCTTTCTCATCTCCTTCTTCTCCTCTCATCCTTCTCCTCCTCCTTCTCTTCTCCTCCTTCTCCTGCTTCTCCTCCTATCCTCTTTCTCATCTCCTTCTTCTCCTCATCCTTCTCCTCCTATCCTCTTTCTCCTCTCCTCCTTCTCCTCTCCTCCTTCTCCTCTCCTCCTATCCTCTTTCTCATCTCCTTCTTCTCCTCTCATCCTTCTCCTCCTCCTTCTCTTCTCCTCCTTCTCCTGCTTCTCCTCCTATCCTCTTTCTCATCTCCTTCTTCTCCTCTCATCCTTCTCCTCCTCCTTCTCTTCTCCTCCTTCTCCTGCTTCTCCTCCTATCCTCTTTCTCATCTCCTTCTTCTCCTCATCCTTCTCCTCCTATCCTCTTTCTCCTCTCCTCCTTCTCCTCTCCTCCTTCTCCTCTCCTCCTATCCTCTTTCTCATCTCCTTCTTCTCCTCTCATCCTTCTCCTCCTATCCTCTTTCTCCTCTCCTGCTTCTCCTCTCCTCCTTCTCCTGCTTCTCCTCCTATCCTCTTTCTCATCTCCTTCTTCTCCTCTCATCCTTCTCCTCCTCCTTCTCCTCTCCTCCTTCTCCTCTCCTCCTTATCCTCTCCTCCTTCTCCTGCTTCACCTCCTCTCCTCTTTCTCATCTCCTTCTTCTCCTCTCATCCTTCTCCTCCTCCTTCTCCTCTCCTCCTTCTCCTCCTCCTCCTTATCCTCTCCTCCTTCTCCTGCTTCTCCTCCTATCCTCTTTCTCATCTCCTTCTTCTCCTCTCCTCCTTCTCCTCCTCCTTCTCCTCTCCTCCTTCTCCTCCTCTCCTCTTTCTCATCTCCTCCTTCTCCTCCTCTCCTCTTTCTCATCTCCTCCTTCTCCTCTCCTCCTTCTCCTCTCCTCCTTATCCTCTCCTCCTTCTCCTGCTTCTCCTCCTATCCTCTTTCTCATCTCCTTCTTCTCCTCTCCTCCTTCTCCTCCTCCTTCTCCTCTCCTCCTTCTCCTCCTCTCCTCTTTCTCATCTCCTCCTTCTCCTCCTCTCCTCTCCTCTCCTTCTTCTCATCCTTCTTCTCCTCTCCTACCTGCTTCTCTTCTCCTCCTTCTCCTCTCCTCCTCTCCTACTTCTTCTCCTTCTCTTCCTTCTCCTCATTCTCCTCTCCTCCCTCTCGTGTCCTCCTTCTCCTCTCCTCCATCTCCTGTCCTCCTTCTCCTCCTTCTCCTCCTTCCTCTCTCCTCCTTCTCCTCCCTCTCCTCTCCTCCTTCTCCTCTCCTCCTCCTCTCCTCCTTCTCCTCCTTCTCCCCTCCTCCTTCTCCCCTCCTCCTTCTCCTCCTTCTCCTTTCCTCCTTCTTCTCCTCCTTCATCTCCTCTTCTCCTCTCCTCTTCCTCTCCTCCTTCTCCCCTCCTACTTCTCCTCCCTCTCCTCTCCTCCTTCTCCTCTCCTCCTCCTCTCCTCCTTCTCCTCCTTCTCCCTTCCTCCTTCTCCTCCTTCACCTCCTCTCCTCTCCTCCTTCTCCTCTCCTCCTCTGTACATTTGCATCTACCTGGTCCATATATGTAGTGGTGCTGAGCATAGGAGATGTGTAGGCTTGGTTGGAGAGGAGCTGCTGTCAGGTAAGGTATGTTCCTGTACTCAATGTGCATCCTGTCTTTCGCAGTCTCTCTCCACCTCAGCTCAGTTTCCACCTCATTTTGTGGGCAGTGTGCACATAGCCTGTCTTCTCTTGAGAGCCAGGTCTGCCTGCGGCGGCCTTTCTCAATTGCAAGGCTATGCTCACTGACTCTGTACATAGTCAAAGCTTTCCTTAAATTTGGGTCAGTCACAGTGGACAGGTATTCTGCCGCTGTGTACTCTCTGTTTAGGGCCAAATAGCATTCTAGTTTGCTCTGTTTTTTTGTTCATTCTTTCCAATGTGTCAAGTAATTATCTTTTTGTTTTCTCATGATTTGGTTGGGTCTAATTGTGCTGCTGTCCTGGGGCTCTGTGGGGTCTGTTTGTGTTTGTGAACAGAGCCCCAGGTCCAGCTTGCTTAGGGGACTCTTCTCCGGGTTAATCTCTCTGTAGGTAATGGCTTTGTTATTTATGTGAGGTTTGGGAATCGCTTCCTTTTAGGTGGTTGTAGAATTGAACAGCTATTTTCTGGATTTTGATCATTAGCGGGTATCGGCCTACTTTTGCTCTGCATGATTTGGTGTTTTACGTTGTAAACAGAGTATATTTTTACTCAATTCTGCATTCAGAGTCTCAATTTTGTTAATTCTTGGTTGGTGAGACGGACCCCAGACCTCAAAACCATAAAGGGCAATGGGTTCTATAACTGATTCAAGTATTTTTAGCCAGATCATAATTGGTATGTTGAATTTTATGTTCCTTTTGATGGCATAGAAGACCCTTCTTGTCTCTCAGATTGTTCACAGCCTTGTGGAAGTTAACTGCAGGGATGATGTTGAGATTTACTGTTAAGGCCCACGTCTGGCAGAATCTGTGCAGAAGATCTAGGTGCTACTGTAGCCCCCCCCCCCCCTCCCTCCTCTCTCTCTCCACCCTCTCTTTCCCTCTCTCTCCACCCTCTCTCCACCCACCTTCTCTCTCTCTCTCTCTCTCTCTCTCTCTCCCCCGCTCTTGCTCTCTCTCCCTCTCCCCCCCCCCCCCCCTCTCTCTCTCTCTCTCTCTCCCCTCTCCCTCTCTCTCCCCCTTTCTCTCTCTCACACTCTCTCCCCCTCTCTCTCATTCTCTCTCTCCCTCTCTCTCGCACTCTCCCCCTCTCTCTCCCACCTCTCTAACTCTCTCCCCCTCTCCCCCGCTCTTGCTCTCTCTCCCTCTCTCGCTCTCTCCCCCTCTCTCTCCCACCTCTCTAACTCTCTCCCCTCCCCCCCCCCCTCTCTCTCTCTCCCCATCTCTAACTCTCTCCTCTCTCCCCCTCTCTCTCTCTCTCTCCCCCTTTCTCTCTCCCACTCCCCCCTCTGTCTTTCTCTCTCTCTCTCTCTCTCTCTCTCTCTCTCTCTCTCTCTCTCTCTCTCTCTCTCTCTCTCTTTTCCCCCCCTCTCTCTCTTCCCCCCCACTCCCCCCCCTCATTGAGGCTCCATGGCGCCATGCTGCCTGGGTAACCTGAGCCTGCCAGGCCCGCTCCCTACACTGACATCTGGGAATTCTATGGGTGCTGACCCCCATGGGTCAGAGGTCAAGATGAGAGAGTGGGGGGGTGAGGGGAGTGGGGATGAGAGGGGGGGGGGGGGGGTCCTGCTAGTTCACTCTCTCATTGCCAACAGGCAGAGAGGAGACTAACTTATTATAGTAGCAGAGTGGAGACTAATCTCCTATAGTAACAGAATGGAGACTAACCTCCTCTAGTAACAGAGTGGAGACTAACCTGCTTTAGTAACAGAGTGGAGACTAACCTCCTATAGCAGCAGAGTGGAGACTAACCTCCTATAGTAACAGAGTGGAGACTAACCTGCAATAGGAACAGAGGGGAGACTAACCTCCTCTAGTAACAGAGGGGAGACTAACCTCCTCTAGTAACAGAGTGGAGACTAACCTCCTATAGTAACAGAGTGGAGACTAACCTGCTTTAGTAACAGAGTGGAGACTAACCTCCTATAGCAGCAGAGTGGAGACTAACCTCCTATAGTAACAGAGTGGAGACTAACCTGCAATAGGAACAGAGGGGAGACTAACCTCCTCTAGTAACAGAGGGGAGACTAACCTCCTCTAGTAACAGAGTGGAGACTAACCTGCAATAGTAACAGAGGGGAGACTAACCTCCTCTAGTAACAGAGTGGAGACTAACCTCCTATAGTAACAGAGTGGAGACTAACCTGCAATAGTAACAGAGTGGAGACTAACCTCCTATAGTAACGGAGTGGAGACTAACCTCCTATAGTAACAGATGGAGTACAGCTGCAGACCAAACTTGCCTGTTGGAGTCGTGAGAAGGGACAACTGTAGTATTTTAGCCAAGCTTAATATTAACCCTTTTCCTAAACGTAACCTAATTGTCGTAACCTGCTACATAGAAGCCATCCGTTCTGAGAATATCATTTTTACAACATCAGTCATTGAGAAATTGGCAAATCCTTCTCACCTGTTTGGCTGTAATTGATTTGCCAGCAGCCAGAATGGAGCTTGTTTCTTCAGAGACCCAGCTTTGGCAGTGGATCACTGTGCAATGAATACAACATTGATGACTCACAAGAACATGATGCACTCTATCCACCATCTCAATCTGAACAATGACCTCAAAGCATGGAGTTCCTTCTCCTTCTTATTCATTAAATGAGAAGGAATTCTAGGACTGAATTCATATCCAGCAGAGACGACCCGACCACTTACACTGAGCTGCACTGAGGTCAGAAAGCAATCATGGCGGCGGTGGCTAATGCTAGCATGAGGATTAAAAAAAAGGGCCGTTTTAAGGAAGAATATGATGTTCGACGAGCGGGTGTCCACATACTTTTGGTCATGTAGTGTATCTTGGATAACACTCATTCATTCAAGAGCATTATAATTAAGAGTATTTGTTTAGGAGAACGTTTACATAACAATTTGTATGATCTATAGAAAACGAAAACGTAATAACCATAACACTTGATTATGTTAAAACTTGTTTGAAAATGTACACTTCCCAGTCAGGAAGTAGATCAGGGAAATGTTTTATTTAACCTTGATTTAACTAGGCAAGTCAGTTAAGAACAAATTCTTATTTTCAATGACGGTCTAGGGACAGTGGGTTAACAACAGATTGTTACCTGGTCAGCTCAGGGATTTGAACTTGCAACCTTTCAGTTACAAGTCCAACACTCTATCCACAAGGTTACGCTACCAACCAAGTTTTTGAAAATTAAAATGTTTATTTTTATTTTTATCTAGAATGTGTTAAAGTGTAATCCAATATCTTGAAATGATTACACAGATGACGAACATGTAGCTGGTGAATATTAATATGGAAGTCGAGCATCAGAATCATCACGCCCGCGTGCTCCAGTGAAATGTCGAGGTCGTCTCAGGTGGAAGAATGTTTGTGGATTTGTATGGTTGTACTGTACAGTACAACCATCCAAAATGTTTAATTTTATTTTACTTGGCAAGTCAGTTAAGAACACATTCTTATTTTCAATGACGGCCTAGGAACAGTGGGTTAACTGCCTGTTCAGGGGCAGAACGACAGAATTGTAGCTTTCCAGCTCGGGGGTTTGAACTTGCAACCTTCCGGTTACTAGTCCAACGCTCTAACCACTAGGCTACCCTGCCGCCCCGAGTGGAATGAAAGCATTGTCTTTAGGATAGTTCTGCTGCCATTCTGCCTTACCCTAGACCAGGAACAGACTGGGTCAGAAATTCTAACACACCGACCCATTTTTATCCTCAAGGCCCCCATTATTAGCCAGATAAATATCATTTTGCAAAACAACAACAACAAAAAATACGAGTTAGACAGGCACCTTGGGCTAAAACTGGACCGGCCCATCTGGCATTTGCCCAAAATGCCAGATGGCCAGTCCACCCCTGCCCTGGACCTGGAGTACTCTCAGGTAGGGTATTTTTTTGTAAACGTCCAGTTATCTTGACTGTTGACATATAGGCCTATAAATTGAATAGGTAACCATTAAACTAGGCCTGAGTGAGACACAGTGAACCGTGTCTGATACGCTATGTGATGTGTATCCATCGAGGGTAGTTAACCCAATGACCTGTTCCTACGCATGAGCTTAGCTAGCCAACTTCGCCATGACTAGCATGATCGGAGATTTCTATTGGAGAAGCAGTTCATGCTTATCTTCATAATGTAATGTCTTTGATGTAGATCAGTGGAAGATGAGTGTTGAGTGACACACATAGCGTTTGATTTTAGCAGCATGTGACCGGCAGGACTTGCAGGAGATAAATACCCTTGATCAAACTATGTAGCATATTGATTCCTTGTTTATGAATAAATAAAAATAACATGTTTTGTTGTTTCTCTGTAAAACTAGCCACCTAGCAATTTATTAATTTGGCTTTAGCTAGCCAGCTAGATAGGTTCCCAATATCCCAACGTCATAACTAGCTACTAAGCCATTTCAGGCTATTCATCAAGTTAGAGTAGCTTGTTCTAACTATCTTAGCTGGTAAGGATGCTAGACTTTAGAAAATATAAATATTGCTTTAATTCTTGGGTGATGATACTACATACCAGTGGGCCAGTTGTACTAAACTCCTAAGGCATAAAAGTTCTTAAAGAATCAATGTGCATCATTCATTAAAATGACAATTGAACAGGTTAAGAATTATGCTTAGATAACATTTTTTATATATATATATATATATAGAGAATTAAGCATAATGAAAATGGCTCTTGATTGCAGGAAAAAAAAGCTGTTCCAAATGTATATTTATAGATTTATAATATGTATATTTATTCTATTAAAATAAGGAAAGCTATAGGAAGCATCTCGGTGAAAACTCTAGTCTACATGACTTTCACTGATGTAGAGGCAGAGCAACTCAACGGGAAAGCGTCAATCAATATACTGTACATTTGCCCATACAGTCCCGCCCCAGTCAGCCCCCTTTTCCTGCCGGTTTTGTCTAGATTGGGTAAAGCTTGTGTAAGAATGTACTTTTCGTAGCAAGTTCAGATTATTTACACAGCATGTTGGGAGAATTAATAGCAAGTTATGACAATTAGTTTAAGGTTGGGAAAAGGGGTCAGGGTTAGCTCAAATGCAAAAAGACAAATGTTTTGACATAAGCTCTATCCCGTCTAGACATGACCACGCCCATTTTACCTCCTCCCCTTCGCAGCACAGTTGATACTGTAGGCCTAGCTATACTAATTAGGCTATATGACTTGAAGTCAACAGGTTAAATTCAAAGTATGGTGCAATGACACAAAGTATAACATGCAATAGACCAAGACAAAGCAGTAATAGTCTGAATACATTTATGAATATTAAGACAAATAGGAACAGCGCCATCTTGCCCCATTGGCCAATAACCATCCAAATATCAACAAGAGTTTGTCATCTGAATTCATTTAAATATCTATTAACAAATATTTTACTTATAACTTTGAACTTTGCTTAAAATAAAGGGGAAAAAAGCAAAAAACTAATTTGAGTTCCAAGTGTATGACGTGATTTGCAACGTGTTTCCATCCATATGTGCTGTCGGCTATAAAATTACACAATAACTCACAATATATATTAACTAATGCAACGCAAGCAGAGTCGCGTTCAGCAGGACACAACGTTTTGTAAAGTTTCAGATGTAAATAGGCTATGTACAACAAACATGCCTCTCTGACATGTAGAATATGAATCACATCGTATATATTTATGGCATTTCACTCTGCAACGTTCAAGAACGTTTGGCACTGAACATGGCTCTGCACTGACGGATACGCCTGTAGGCCTATAGGATTCCCTTGTCATGTGTTGTACTAGGATAGTTGCCCATTCCTGTTGAGTCCTGTGAAAAGAGAAAACATATCATTACATTTTTGGTCGAGTTGAAATGGTGACGATATGTGGCACGTCAACTGTCAAGTGAATGAACTAGACAGAGGAAACCGGGAAGCGTCGTAACTAAATATGGGCATATTCCACCAACTTCCTCCGACAGGCTCTCACATACCTCCGACTGTGATTTATTCGTTTAGCCCCGCCCCCACTCTACACGCACACGCACGCGCGCACACACATTCCTTACAAGGCACATCAAACACATCATAGCAAACGAGTTTCATCTGTAGTCTCTGTGCTGAAAGAGCGGGGTGGAAAAGAGAAAAGAAAAGGTTCATGCGTTTGCACGTGCAAAAGAAAAAGACCGACCAGAGGAGGTTTATAATAAAAGGCAGATTGAGAGAGCGAGCGAAAGCGAGGGGAGGGAGAGAAGTAAAGAGACAGAGATAGGACGCCCAAATAGATGTGTGCATGGCCTCTCTCTCTCCCTCCTCTCCCTCCTCTCTCGCTCCTCTCTATCTCTCTCTCCTCTCTCTCTCTCTCTCGCCTTTCTCGTCACATTTGTTATTCACTCCGTGACTGACATCAAACGCTCTCGGACGATTAGCTGCACAATCAGGTCCCTACAGAAGAGGGGAGAAGGCGGGGTCGTGTGGTAGCGAAAGGCGTGTTCTTTTTCCGCTGGACAATGCCATTATTTCTGTTCCATTGGTCAGGAATGCCAGATTTCACAGACCGCTGCCCTCCTCCGAGCGTCGAGCAAAGCTTCTCCAGTGAGCGGTAGAGCAGCCTACCTTCTCTCCGAGCCTCTCCACCCCAGCCTGCCCAGCACAGTCAGCTCTCCGGCCGCCCTCGGCTCCCTGCTCTGGTACCAACCAACCCCAAAGCTGTTATTGCGACCTATAGCCTTTATTATAGTCTGTATGAAGCACTGTTACTGTCAGTGTGTTCATTTCAAGTCAAATAAAGAAGTTCAAGTCAATTCCATTTAATTAAAAAAAACCTAAGGGTTGTTGCTTAAAAATAAAATATAATAATACAATGGGTAGATTGTTTTTAATCACAAATATTGCATTATTGAATTTTGGGAATAAAGGTAGTAATTACTTAATTATAAAGTGTGTTTTCAGAGTTATAGAGTTATATCGTGCGTAACGCGTAACGCAATTGACTTCAATAGGATATTGTGCGTAATTACGCATACGCCATACAGCTGCAGAAGGGTTGCATAATGTGACTGTTCTTTCAAGACCCACTTTATTGTAGTTTTGCGTTGTCTTTTGGACGATTTGGTACACACCTTTGTAGCATATAGCTTAGGCAGATGAGACTAACTCAACGCAAGTTCATGACAGGCGTAAGCCTGCTTGGTAAAGTGCAAAAAACTACACAATAAAGTATTTATTCTTAGAATAAATTGTGTACAAATGCAAGCGAACGTGGCACCCGTTTAGCCTAAAAGTAGTCTATAAATAATTTTTCAATATAATCACAACATAAACGAAATAAGATGATATCTCGCTCCCGAGGCGGGTAATGAGAAATTTCTGAATGGAAGGCAGAATTTGTGTTCATTGTTAAAATAAAACTATACAGTGACGTTTCCTGGTATGTGACCAATCCTGAAGGTGATCAGATAGTTAAATACCTCACAATTCCACCAATGGCGCATCACGCGGCAAAGACTAGCGCAGAAACAGGCCAATCGGAAATAGGCATGCAAATAAGGAATTTGCTTCAGCAAGAGCTGAATCTCAACTAGTCAAAGATGGAGTCGGGAGCTAGGAGGCCGTGAGGCTGGCCATGGACGAAATAGCATTTTCTATTTGGAAGACAATGCCAGGAGACACCACGCATGCTTCACAGACGCTGACACGGATGCACGCTTGGGGAAATACGTCGGAGACATATTGGGCATCTGCGCTCAGTCAAATGCTGCGGGCAACTTAACTTGATTTTGCCGTTCTCTCTTTCTGCCTTCAAATCATTGTCCCTCCCTTGGCCAGGTACCATTCATGACATTTGGGGCCCTTCTCTCAGTCTGTGAGTAGTGGTGGCGCGGAAATGGCGCGAGCTAGCGGCTATACAGGGATGTTGGGTGGGGTAGGGGGAGGGGTAGTACTCGGCTGAAGTAGTTTAAAGTGTGTGTGTGTGTGTGTGTGTGTGTGTGCGTGTGTGTGTGTGTGTGTGTGTGTGTGTGTGTGTGTGTGTGTGTGTGTGTGTGTGTGTGTGTGTGTGTGTGTGTGTGTGTGTGTGTGTGTGTGTGTGTGTGTGTGTGTGTGTGTGTGTGTGTGTGAAGAGAGCGATGGGGGTTGGGGGTGTGATTGACAAGTAAATGTACATGTATGAATTATGTATCGATAACTTTGGGATTGGATTTGACAAACCTTTGGAATTATCCTGACGCCCTGAAATTTAGTTGACAGCGTTGTACATAAACTTTCTAGCGTGGGCTATAGCCGGATACGTTCCACTCATGGACAGTTACGAGTGAACAGAAACTCGTAACAGCATCAGATGAAATTGACTTATGAAATACACGGGTTTAAACGTCCCAAGTGGGCCCGATAATAGTTGTTACAAATGTACGTGTTTGCTTGGGATAGTAGCATGAGGCCTGTCTTTACAGGAGAGGCCTGCCACTTTGTCAGGTCTTTCAATGCTTTGCCAAATTCCCAGAAAACATTTGCCTGAAAACTCAGTTTAACAGCACAACAGCGTTTTGTTGATGTTTCTTACAGATAATTGCCCTTGCAACGTACTGAAGTTACCGTTCCCAACTTTTTTGTTTAAAAGGAAACGAAAAGTCCTGCTATGTAAAGGATATTGCTGCATATGTTTGCGATTTTTAAAGATCTGAGATGTAAACACGTCAGTGTGTGTGTGCGTGTGCGTGCGTATGCGTGTGTGTGTGTGTGTGTGTGAGTCAGACTGCAGTGTAGACAACGTTTTGCTTCTCAAAATGTCCACTTTGGTATTTTGGGACTAGCAAGTGATTCAAACTCAAAGGCCCGTTGAACGTTGGAAATAACAACCCCTCCACCGGCCCCGCCCTCCGGATCCCGAACGAGGAGGGATTCAAATTGCCACTTTGGCCAAAGGGACGAGAATAGTACGTATTAAAAGAATGTTTTCTGGCATTGTATCGCGGAATGTGGTCTCTGCCCTATATGTTTTCTCCACCCTCCGTGTCCTACTAATCTTTATCGCGTATAGGCCTACCTTTAACGAGCCTGTACAGAAACATAGTTTCTATTTCTCTGTTTCTTTCGCATGCATATAGACATTATGGTTTAATGTACGATTTACTACACGTCTCTGAATGTTATTACATTGAAATATAATCGCATGTATGTCGAGACCCATCGTTATATAATTAAGTGGACAATATATATTCATAAAAAAATGGGACTTAACTAACTCGCAACACACACGTTAATTAATGCAATTGAAGATAAATAGTTTGACTGAAGAGCTATTGCTTATCTCACTGTCTTTCGTTGTAGCATGTTGTAATTGAATGCTGCTCAATATGAATCTCTCTATATACATTTATTTTCACTATTTCGTTTTAGTTGCTTATTGTTTACATAGTTGTGTTTTGCTACTAGGTATTTAATTTGTATCTTTCTTTAACCAGGCAAGTCAGTTAAGAACAAATTCTTATTTTCAATGACGGCCTAGGAACAGTGGGTTAACTGCCTGTTCAGGGGCAGAACGACAGATTTGTACCTTGTCAGCTTGGGGATTTGAACTTACAACCTTTCGGTTAGTAATCCAATGCTCTAACCACTAGGCTACCCTGTATGCAAGTAATATTCCACCGATTTGTGATGTAATTGTTGGTCTGTTTATCGAATTAAACAAAGACCTTTAGGCCAATATAGGTTGGGCGACATATAGCCTTACCAGGTTTGAAAGAAAGCGTACATTGACACTGTTATAGTAGACTTCTAGTGTAAGCCTAAGAAACACTGTCAAACTTGACTACGGTGCGTACGCCTAGCCACTATTCGTCCACTATTCGGGGAATTACTCAAACAAATGCGATGGATTTAAATGTTGTTGTCCGGAGCCCTTTTACTGGTGTACTACTGTGAAATCAGATGAGCAGTGCAATATTAAAAGGGCATTGGCTGACCCCACCCCTAGCTTCACAGCTCCTGTTGGATATGAGGAAGTTATCTCCACAATGCTATTCCTCGATTCCTCTGTAGGCTTATCACATTGAAGAATTAGCCTAGCTATTGATTTATTTATTTTATTCAGTAATTGTCTTTGAAGATACATCGTTTTTTTTTTGTAAGTTATTATAAAGCCTATAGAAAATGTATAAATGTCTACACTCAGGAATGTCACAGTGGAAAAGCTAATCTTAGTCATGTTTGTGGTTATAATGAACTATTTGTTAAGCTATTTGTTTTTGTGTTTAGGTTGGAACATTTAGGCCTAAACGCTTATAATGGTATGTTTTATCACAATTAGCTTTTTGAAATGATTTAGCCTCTGACGCCTATACACCGATGGAGATCACGATAGAAAGCAGTGGTTTGTTTAGAAACTCAAATTGTATTTTCACAACATTATAAAAAATTAATCCTTCGGAGATGGTCTCACATAGGCCTGTAGTGATTTGCATTATGGCCTAGTTTTTTTCTGCTTCTTCATTTCATGCGAAACAGCTTTCTAACCTCGATATACGAATACACTTCTTTACAGTTCTTTTGGCTTTTACAGTCGTGCGTGTGCGTGTGTGTGCGTGTGTTCATCATCCCCCGAGCGCGCAGAGGTCAGCTGCTTTGATGACGTTGCACTACTGTTCCATCGGCTGAAGCAGTGCAATAGTATTGTCATGGCATCCGGCCTCCGCCACTGCTTCCCATGCAATCGGATGCTATGGACTAAGGAGTATATATATATATATAAGCACGAGTGTGATTCCTCCCTCCCTAGCCTAGGCTAATGTTGCAGGCCTTCTGGCCCCTGCTCTGCTCTGAGTCCGTGTATGGAACAACCATTCCACAAACCAACCATGTGACATATAGGTTTACAGTTAAATTAATATTGTATAGGAAGTCATAAAGCTACACTCCATACTGGCATAGATTAAATAGGAGAAGACTCATGCGATGCACTTTCATTCAACCAAACTGCTTGTTTTTTTTTACCCTGGTAGAAAGGGCCTCTATTGACCACGCCTCCGAAAAAAGAACATTTTGTTCAACAGTCAGAACTTCAGGTCGTCTTCGTTTGCATTGGAAACCACGTGTTCAGATTAAGTAACATCGGAACAATGCTTTGAAGTCTGTTTCCCAACTTTTCACACTTTTGTGAAACGGTATAATGTACACATTGGTTTACTGCTACCCGACCCTCTGCGCCACGGTGTCACATTCTCGTCTAACTGTAATTAATACGTTGTTGAAAATTGTATTTAGGTTTAGTTTAAATTAATTGTCAATTGTGAATGTTTATGCCAGAGTAGCAGGACTGTCGCTTGTAGGCAGGCCTATATTGATCAAAAACATTGTGGTTAGGCTAAATTCATCTCATTTAGGCTAAATTCATATATTTTTGGTTAAATTCATATCATTTTTTTTTTTTGGGGGGGGGGTCACACTGTGCAAACTTATAAATGACAAGATAGCGTGTAGTAGGGCCCACGTCTTGATGTATGTAGCCTATTCCTCAAATCATAATAACAATTTAGAAGTCAATTTGATTAAATAGTTTTTTTTTTTAAATTTAAATGTTGTTTGTATTTGTAATATTTTATCACTAAAATAAGAGTGCAGTAAAACAAAACTACGTGTAATTTATCATTGTTAAAAACAAAGTGATTGTCGTTCTCACTAACAAACCTTGAAATCCCCTCTCAATTTCAAGGATTAACCAGATTTGTAAAAGTGTTGATTATTACAAAAGATTATTCTCGCCCATTTCTACCATAGACCAATCTTCTAGAAATAAATACAAGCCATAGCATAGATGTATTTGTTTGGGGTAGTAAGCATGTGATATGTTGGGTTATAATCCAATTATAACTGCGAGGATTTTTTTGTGTGAACATGTCTTCTTCATTTGAAAGCATAATTTCACTCCTCGGCAGATTCTATACTGAAAGACGTTACGGTGTGGGTGGGAACGGGGGTAAATGTCCTATTTGTGGCAGGTCTGGAGGGGGGGGGGCTCTTTTTAAGGAATGCAGAGGGGGAGGGAGGTCAGGTCCCATTCTAAAGCCGGGGATGGAAGGGGTGACGCTTTGAGATAAATGTCATCCTTGCTTATTGCATGGGTGCGTGTGTTCTATAGCTTAAAAGTGCTATGCCTGCAAAGTCTTTTTTTTATAGAGAGATTAAAATATTGTACAGCACATGTTCCCTCCCCGTGTCTGTTTAGCGTGCAACCTCGCTTATATGGCTTTTGTTTACAACATGGCAGATCGAGTAAAGACATGAAATGCCTGATAGGTTACGGTGTTTCAACTGTGGGTGAGTGGGCGAGAACCAAGAAGGCCCATTGGGATCCATTGCGACAATTGGACTGGTTGTATGGGACTTGATTCAGAGACCGTGCGTGCATAGGCTACTTCATGTTGTTCCGAATTTGGGTGCAATACAAGCACCTATTTAGGCCGATACCTTATTGTCAGCCTACCTCTCTTCTGGCGCATTTCCAGACGTTATTTACCTCAGTGTTTTACCCAGAAGGCTTAGACTTTTCTGTTTCCATCTACGCAGACCAGAACCCATGTCTCCCTGGGCCATGGCTCCTGCAGACCTGCACTCACTTGAGGCCAATGCCAGGTCACTTTTCAGCTGTCATTTACATAACAATGGCAAACTGTGAACTTTAACACCTTCTCACAAAGCAACTGTTTTGATTATGCAGAGGTTGCTTTTCCTGCTCTTCACAAGTTCTCACTGTCAGCCCTAGCTATGGAAACACAATGTCCCTAGTATAACATACTAGTGTAACATATGGGTGTATAAACTATTGTAACTTGTGTTCATAGTAGAAAACCAGCTGAAATATGCGTGTTGATCAGTGCTTCTCCAAAATAACCCATCCATTTCAGCCTCTATTTAAAAAAAAAAAAATCTTATTTACAATGACGCCTGCCCCCGGTAAAAACCTGGATGACGCTGGGCCAATTGTGCCTCACCCTATGAGGCCGTGCCGGATGTGATATAGCCCTGGATTCGCACCAGGGACAATAGTGATGCCTCTTGCGCTGAGATGCAGTGCCTTAGACCACTGCGCCACTCGGGGAGCCTAAATGCATGCAGGCATTTTAGGAGAACGTCATATAGGTTACCGGTCAAACGTGAATGGATCAAATCGAGGTTGTGAGAGGTGTATGGGGTAGATAAACATTTCTACAAGGCAGCCCTTTGGGGGTGTGTGGGGGGGGGGGCAGCATGTGTAAGCTTGTCAAATGCCTCTGCTGACAGGAAAATACCAGAATGCATAGCTTAGTAGCAGGTTTGCATGGAGGACGAAACAAAACGTATGGAGTTGTGGCCTCCACTAGTAATAATTGCATATAACCTAGGCTACGAGTGGCAAACGATATGTTATTGTGTAGTTATAGTTGTGATTGATCATGTTATCTTTAAGATTCTGCCTTAATAGAATAGGCTACATCTTGTTCTAGGATTTGTAATGTTTTGTAATGAGTTGTTGGTCGTTTGAATGTGCAATTGTTTAATTTATTTTGATGTTTATAAATTATCATTCTAAGATGGAAAATAACAGTTGTAGTGCTACCGTAGGCCTACGAAATATATTGCCAATTACACCATTCGATTGGGTTTCTCCAAACGCGTTTTGAGTCGGCCTGTACAAGTTGTTTTAACAGTAGATGATCTGATCATACAACATACATAGTAACTGAGAGAGGGGATGTTTTGGGAATATTGCAAGCAGAGGCCCCTCAGAATTTCCAAGAAAAGAAACGGCGGAATTTCTCACATCTGTCTCCAAAGTCTCTGCATTAATGGGGGTCAGAGTTCGCCGTTTCAGCCACTGAAAATAATAGTTGCTCCTTGGAAGCTGGTTCTGCTTAAAATTACCCAAACGTTTCCTCATACTTGATAAATGGAAACAACGTGAGGCCTATAGATTTTAGCTCAGATGTCCCATTGAATATTAGGCAAGCTTGCTTGATGGGTTTCAATGTAGCTTGGTAATTTCGTTAGGCTATCATATGGTTCAATGTGTAGGCTACATTTCACAACGTATCAAACCATATTTTCACATTCATTTTATTGGGGGGAGGGGGGGGGGTGTAGGGCTTCCTTGTGGTGTCTATTCATAGTCTATCGACAATATATAGATGTTTTATTTTTTGAATGAGTTGTTACACGTTTTTTGACGTGATAGCCTGAAGTCCAACATGACAGTGCATCTCTGTGTGGTTCTCTTAGTTAAAACGCTAAAGCTGCAACTCATCTGCAGACAGTTCATATTTTACACTGGGTTAAGCCTAATTGGTAAAGTGGTTATATCCAAGAACGAAATTCCAATTAATATTTTCACATCCTTTGCGTGCAGACATAATTCGACTATAGAGTCCAATCTACAGTATGTTTAGGCACCCCCTCCCCCTCCGCTTTCGCGTGCTCTCTTCTCTCTCCCCCATAACATGTGCACGAGCGTTCTTGTACGAGGAGGCCACGTAGGACTGGGAAATTGTAGGTGAAGGTTCAAATGAAAATACAGAAATTATTTTCACAGTGGATTCGATGTCTCCAAGGCTTGTAGCGAGAAATGGGCTACTGGGCAAGACTTTCAACATAGTGGGGAACGGAAGATGGGTTTGTGTTTTGGGTGAGAGTATTTCTTCCCCTTCACTCAGATCATTTGCAGGAGAGAACGGATCTAAGGGAACTAAAGATCTGCGTAACGTAATGATTGGCTATCGGTTCAGTGATTGATTTCGGCAAATAGTTATTCTCTTACAGATTGAAGACAACCGTGTACGTTGTCAGCGGTGGTTTGGTCTTCTCTCAATCTGGAAGGTGCTGGAAGGGAGAATGGGAAGAGTGCATGATTTGGTAGAGTATTGTAATTGTGGTGTTGCTCAAGTGCGTTGTGCGTAAAGGAGAGACGGAGACAGAGAGCGATGAGTGAGGATCCAAAATCAGAGATACTAAATGATAAGAAATGAGCCCAACAAAGGACTAAATTGGAAATTCTCAGTAAGGCACGTACCATATCACCCCCCCCCCCCCTCCCCCCTCCCCAGGACTGCTGAGCAGAGTTTGGAAATCACACGACACCAGCACTCGCCACGTGACGAGACAGCCTCTGGGAGATGTGCAGTCAAAATGGGACGTTCTTCTTTACTTGGAAGTCCGCAGGTAGGATATGTCCTCTCCCCCCGATCTGTTTTATATGCAGTGTTGTGTGTCCCTCCTTATCCATATCCAACCTAGGATTTTCGTTCTTAATAAGATAAATGTGTACCACGATGTCTTATACGTTGGGTTGCCTAGCAGCCGAGACCCTATCAATATTGCCTCTGCTTTTCTGACTGATAACGGAGTAGTGCAATATTGCTTATAGGGTCTTGACTCCGAGGGATGTCCTCTAAATGCCCATTCACCCGTTGTTGTTTACATATTGTATATGGCTGGGTAGAAACGGAAGAAGAAGAAGAATCTGTATCATTATACGTCCAGTTGTCACCATTGAACAGTTAGTGTTCGATATTAACTGCATGTTTACTGTGGTATTCTGATGACCGTTTTTGATTTGTGAAATCATAATGCGTGTGTTATACGTGATAATAGGATAGCTATTAAAACGTTCTTTTGAATACGTTGAAAAATTAGGTAAACCAATTCTACACTACAAGCCAACTTTTCCATGTATTACAAGCCCCTTTACAGTCATTACGTATTTTTAGGAATGAAGTCCCATTGCACTCGTTGATGTTACATAGTTATTGGATAGTGTTGTTGCTTTGTAACAAACATGAGTTGCTATATATGCTAAAAGATACTAGAACCGGTTCAAGTGTTCCAAGCCAGTGTGGAACTTACCCACCGGGCACAGATGTCAATTCAACGTCTATTCCACTTTGGTTCGTTGATTCGACCAGTGTGCACCCAGTGGAAAGTCATTCTCAGGCATCTTATAATGAAACTAAATGATTTACACACAACAACAACAAAAACAATTTCCATGAAAGATTTTTGATGTATCACATGTTCATTAGGTTTTTGTCACAGTCTATTACACTGTGAGTTGATTTAGCCTAACTTTAGTTTGGAGGCTAACTAGTATGTTCTTATGAACCTACATGTGGTGATCGAGGAGTAGCCAGCCTAAGGTTTGAGACATGCCTGATATTGACATAGAGACCAGTCAAATGGATGGAGGACTGAACTTACCTCTGGAGTTACACATTTCACGTTTTAATGTCACATGCACAAGAACAGTGAAATGCCTTTCTTACAAACTCAAAACCCAACAATGTAATAATCAATAACAACATAATTTTATAAAAAAACACATGAGAAATAAGAAGAAATATGAAGAACACAATAAGTAAGTAAGTATACTATATACAGGGTCAGTTAATACCATACTATATACAGGGTCAGTTAATACCATACTATATACAGGGTCAGTTAATACCATACTATATACAGGGTCAGTTAATACCATACTATATACAGGGTCAGTTAATACCATACTATATACAGGGTCAGTTAATACCATACTATATACAGGGTCAGTTAATACCATACTCTATTCAGGGTCAGTTAATACCATACTATATACAGGGTCAGTTAATACCATACTATATACAGGGTCAGTTAATACCATACTATATACAGGGTCAGTTAATACCATACTCTATTCAGGGTCAGTTAATACCATACTATATACAGGGTCAGTTAATACCATACTATATACAGGGTCAGTTAATACCATACTATATACAGGGTCAGTTAATACCAGACTATATACAGAGTCAGTTAATACCATACTATATGCAGGGTCAGTTAATACCATACTATATACAGGGTCACTTAATACCATACTATATACAGGGTCAGTTCAATACTATACTATATACAAGGTCAGTTAATACCATACTATATACAGGGTCAGTTAATACCATACTATATACAGGGTCAGTTAATACCATACTATATACAGGGTCAGTTAATACCATACTATATACAGGGTCAGTTAATACCATATTATATACAGGGTCAGTTAATACCATACTATATACAGGGTCAGTTAATACCATACTATATACAGGGTCAGTTAATACCATACTATATACAGGGTCAGTTAATACCATACTATATACAGGGTCAGTTAATACCATACTATATACAGGGTCAGTTCAATACTATACTATATATAAGATCAGTTCTAGTACCATATTTACAATGTGCAGAGATACTGGAGTGATGGAGGTAGATATGTATAGGGGTAAGGGGACAGGGATACTGGAGTGATGGAGGTAGATATGTATAGGGGGAAGGTGACAGGGATACTGGAGTGATGGAGGTAGATATGTATAGGGGTAAGGTGACGAGGCAACAGGATATAAGATAAACAGAGTAGCAGCAGCTTGCATGTGTGGGCGTGTGTAGAGTCAGTATAAATGTATGTGCATATTATTTGTGAGTGAGCAGATGATGGAGTGTGTAGTGCACTGTGAGTGGGTGTGTAGGGCACTGTGAGTGTGTGTGGGAGTGTGTAGGGCACTGTGAGTGTGTGTGGGAATGTGTAGGGCACTGTGAGTGTGTAGGGCACTGTGATTGTGTGTGGGAGTGTGTAGGGCACTGTGAGTGTGTGTGAGTGTGTAGGGCACTGTGAGTGTGTGTGTGAATGTGTAGGGCACTGTGAGTGTGTGTGTGTGAATGTGTAGGGCACTGTGAGTGTGTAGGGCACTGTGAGTGTGTGTGTGTGAATGTGTAGGGCACTGTGAGTGTGTGTGGGAATGTGTAGGGCACTGTGAGTGTGTAGGGCACTGTGATTGTGTGTGGGAGTGTGTAGGGCACTGTGAGTGTGTGTGTGTGAATGTGTAGGGCACTGTGAGTGTGTGAATGTGTAGGGCACTGTGAGTGTGTGTGTGTGAATGTGTAGGGCACTGTGAGTGAATGTGTAGGGCACTGTGAGTGTGTGAATGTGTAGGGCACTGTGAGTGTGTGTGTGAATGTGTAGGGCACTGTGAGTGTGTGTGTGTGAATGTGTAGGGCACTGTGAGTGTGTGTGTGTGAATGTGTAGGGCACTGTGAGTGTGTGTGTGTGAATGTGCATAGAAACAGTGTAAACATAAAAATGATTATATTCTATGATTGTATGGATATGCATTGACAATACCATCATACAGACCAATATAGTCCTTCAGGTCCGTCTGTTGCCTTTGTGAGTCGTGTTTGATGATAATTGACTGTCTGTATTCATTGTGTATCTTCTCGTATCATGTGGCTTTGTAAACAACATGAAATAATACCCATCCAGGTAGAATGTATTTAGGATAGAACTGGTTTAAGCCTGAAAGGTTTAATTATTGTTGGAGGAGGTTAATATCAAATTCAATATCACCAATCTATGAATTGGAAAATGTACAATGTTTTCGTCCAGACATAATGTTGAATTCATTTCCTAAACACACTTAAAACACATCTTATCAGTTGCATGAATATATTTCTATCCATTTTATATCCCAACACTGGAACTTAAGGGTTGGTAACGGTATGTGTTAGTTCTAACTTCTAGGTCAAGTTTAAAGCAGGGGTGGGTAATTCCAGTCCTCCAGGGCCTGATTGGTGCTACAGTTTTGCCCCAGCCCCAGTTAACACACCTGACTCCCATAATCACCTAATCATGATGTCCAGTTTAGAATGCAATTTGATTCGTCTAGCAGTAGGTCAAGTTAAGTGTGTGTGTGGGGGTGGTGGTTGACAACAGGTATTTTAACCTGTATAGTGTCTGCATGTCCCTTCAGGGCTGTTCTCTGAAGCATCAACAGAGAACCCAGGGGCCCGGGTGGACGGGACAGGGCGGTCACGTCACATGGGGGGGTCTTACGTACCTCAGCCAGGGGATGGACAGACAGGAAGCTCTGCTCTGTGCCTGACACTCTTTCCCTGTTGCACTACTGTGGGAGCTGTAGCTAGCAGTGCAACAATGAAAGGGCATCGGTCAGCTGGGCCACTTCAACCTTATAGGAAGTATGCAACTTTAACCCTATGAAGTACACAACTCAGGAAGAAACTTCTACCATAAGAAGTGCATATCTTAAACCCTAAAGAAGTGCACAACTTCAAGCTGAGGTGCATTAGCGTGGGGATGAGAAAACAAGTGGCCTAGAAAACACTCTCTATAATGATACCCCAGATTTGTAATAATTGTATATTAATGTGTGTTTAAAGGTGATATGTCACTGGTATTTATTAATAAATGTCAATGAGTAAAATGTTGTCTTGTTTTTGGTGTTTTCTTTGAATTTTGAAACAAATGTTTGAATAAAATTTGCTGAGTTCGTGTGTCTGTCAAGAAAGATAGCATTGCATGAATCATTATTTGAACACACAATTATTCCTAATAAAATATAGCAAACCAAACACCCTTCTTGACAAAGATTAGTGCCCCCTGTTTATGATTAAAACAAGTCAGAAAATAAATGCAATTGTGAGTACTTTAACGTTCTCAAGAAACATGGAGGTGGTGTTTGGTTAGATGGGCATTTTGTTGCTGTTGCGACGTCACCAACAAGTCAACTGCTTTTTCATGTTAAAACACTCTGAAGAAGCATCAAACTATGTCGGAAGCATACTCAGATTATTAAGCATTGTTGAAAGCATCCAGATTAAGCCTTACCCCGTGCTGGAGTTTTTCTTCTTTATATCATGTTTCCGACCAAAACCTATTCAATTTATACTGTATTACACCCTGGCATTTAAGTCAATACTATAAAATAGTTTAAAGATAAACTGTAGTGTTATCTCGTATACCGTTAAAGAGAAGTGTCTACCTTTATTTGTTCCAACACTGAAGCTAAGGATACTGTATAGGGAAAGGGTGCCTTAAGATAATAACTAGTAACTCTGCCTACATAGAGAACACTTCCAAAGTAGCCCTCCCACTAAGTGTTTCCATTAAAACGCAGCGCAGGTTCATATAAAAAACCCACTTCCACTCGTCGACTTTCTACTCAAAAGGTGGTTGGTGGTAGGCTAGGCATGGTAGGCTAGGCATGGTAGGCTAGGCATGGTAGGCTAGTCCTTGGGTGGTCACACTAGCGCCCTTTACATTTCCTTTCTCCCAGTCTCACGGTGCCGCGGCGCTGGGTAATGTGCGTTCCAATCAGACCCTGCCTGCCTGCCCTTAGCTCTTTTATACAAGAGGCCCTCCCCCTTCGTTCCTCTCCTCCCCCAAGTCACTAGTCTGGCAGCTGTGGTGCGTAGGGCTTCTGAACTGAAGGTGGGGCGGCGACAGTGGTGGCCCCTTTCCACACACACACACACACACACACACTCAAGTGGACAGCCATTATTGCAAGCATATGAGGCCGAAAGGAGTGTCAGTGTTACCTTTTCTTGACCTATAAAGAGTGGTCGGTTGATCAAATCCAATGTAGGTGTAGACTTTACCGTGAAATGCTTTACTTACAATCTCTTTCCCAACAATGCAGTTAAAATGTAAGAAAAGATGAGAAGAAAATAAGGAAATAGTAACACAATAACAATAAGGAGACTTTATACAAGGAGTACCGGTACCGAATCAATGTGCAGGGGTACGAGGTAGTTGCGGTAATTCATGTACCTTGTACTCTTACACTTCGCCTTTGAAGAGTTGAAATGTAGTGGCCCCGCCACCTAATTCCGGGAAGAGGGAGCGCAACAAAACTCTGGTTAAGAATATCGTTTTCAGAAACTTTTTTTACAAGTAGTAAAAATAGTCCTATGTGTGAATTAGACGCAGCCTCCGTACGTCATGGAGGTATAGTGAACTCAAATGGCCTCATTATCAGCATAAAGACCATAGGCTACCGGTAATTGAAATTTAGGAGGCGCGCTCACACTCCATGAAATTACATGCACGTACAGTAAGTAGTACATCTTGCTTGATTCAGTCCGGTCTACAGTGTCAGAAGCCCCGAATCTACAATATAAATATACATGTATACATAGCCCATACATTTCGGGGGGGGGGGGTCGAATCAACGTTGTTTCCACATCATTTTTACCAAAAAAATGCAATGTGATGGCATTGAATCCACATGGAAAATTGATTGGATTTGAAAAAAAGTAATCAACACCCAATTTGTTACCTAAATCCAATGACATGGTGAAATGTTTGGTTGATTTCACGTTGAATTCAGTAGTTAACAACTCAAAACAAATGCAAATCCAAAACTAGACGTTGAAATGACGTCTGTGCCCAGTGGCTTGCATACACGTTATATGTCTCCTGCTTCATTCTATAGCCTTTGGATCGACACTGGAGCCTACCGCATTGTGCAAGTTACAAAAACAACGTGTTATCTTTCACAGTGTTTCCAATTACACTAATCACGTTTATGAAGTCGAAATAAAATGCTTTTTCAGATGCAAAATGCAATTTGCCTAAGTTTTCAGGTAAAGGGTAACTATATGAGCTTTGAAAATAGCCGATGCAAATCATTAGGCTACAGTAAGCCTAGAGCCACACATGTTCTGACATTGAAATAAGTGTTTTTATTGCAAAAAAAAACGTGTTCATATTTGTTACAGATGTATATATGTCCACACATATATCTAGTTCTTCACTGCGATGCCAGAAGGCTAGGAGATTATATTAGGAGTCAACCTACACACGAGATTTGCCTATTGAGCCGTTCGAGACCATTTTAAAAGTGCAATTAACATAATCCAATAGCCTTTCCTGGTAAGATCCCGTGGTATCGTTCAAAACAATAAACAGTTGCCAACGTTTAAGGTGCTGTATGAATTATTCATATTGCCTGAGGTCGACGAGCTGTTCACGGTTCAGAGAGGCTTGTGTGTGTAGCCCTTAGCCCCGACAGGCAGTGACACTAGTAATGCAGACCATAGCCGATCGAATGATGGAACAGAACATCATCACTGGTCCATGATGTGGAGTCACGGGTATTTTCCCTGTGATTTGTCGCCACCTGGCGTTCTGAAAGCGCACACATTTGGAGAGACTCAACGGTGAGTAAATCAAGGTTCTTTTTTTGACTCAAATAGTAGTTTTACAGCCCCATCCAGAACACACAGATAAAATTGTAAAAAACGGTTTAAATGTATTCTATCATGTAGGATAAGACATCTTTCAAATGAGATTTTGGAGGATTGGAAATGCAGATGGTTATTTTTCTCTTATTAAACTTCTCAATTCTGCTGCATATGTGACATACAGAAAGTCATGTGGTTTGAGGGAAATGTAGAATCTTTTTCGTTTCGAAAATAATAACTTGTCTGATGTACCCTCTTTAATGACACTTAATATTGGGTGAGACAGGATTTCTAGGCGTGTAAATTGGTTTGCAATCAAAATGTTAAACTATTCAACAAAAAAGACTAACAAAAAAATATTTGATTTAATCTAGTCGTGCCAATACTAATACTAATACTAATATTTGAAGCTATAAAGCTATAAAACGCACGAGAGAATTATGAACAAAAAACAGTTTATTCTGAATCATCTTAAAAACACTGACGCGTTTAAATGGGAATGTTTGTAATATCCCAATAACAATTGTTGTAAACGAAACCCATTCACCTTAATTTGCATAACACTTTGGCTCATTGTCAATTAATGTCTTTGTCCAGTTTTCCAGTCTGCTGAATGGATTAATGTATAATTGCTTTAATAAAATAATTTAAGTTGTCACACTTCTGAGGGTTAGAATTATGTAATACAATAGGCTAATAGATCATTTCTCTCAAACATTAAAACCTATTTGAGTGAGATCATGTAACTTAAAAATGTAGATAGACTATTTTTGTGCCAAATCCGTAGCCTGGCTATAGTTAATCAAAAATCGATTTAAAATATTGATGAAAATCTTTAAGACTAGGCTATACCAATGTGGTCTACTCATGGCTATGATATGACAATAATGTCCTCCTGTGTTCTGTTTTGTTGTGTGTTATATCTGTGGAACTCAAGTATGCCGAGGAGGCGGGGTCTACTGTGTAGCCAAGGAGGCGGGGTCTACAGTGTAGCCTAGGTTGCGGGGTCTACAGTGTAGCCTAGGTTGCGGGGTCTACTGTGGAGCCTAGGAGGGGGGGTCTACAGTGTAGCCAAGGAGGCGGGGTCTACTGTGGAGCCTAGGAGGGGTCTACAGTGTAGCCAAGGAGGCGGGGTCTACTGTGGAGCCTAGGAGGGGGGGTCTACAGTGTAGCCAAGGAGGCGGGGTCTACTGTGGAGCCTAGGAGGCGGGGTCTACTGTGGAGCCTAGGAGGCGGGGTCTACTGTGGAGCCTAGGAGGTGGGGTCTACTGTGTAACCTAGGAGGCAGGGTCTACTGTGGAGCCTAGGAGGCAGGGTCTACTGTGGAGCCTAGGAGGCGGGGTCTACTGTGTAGCCTAGGAGGCAGGGTCTACTGTGTAACCTAGGAGGTGGGGTCTACTGTGGAGCCTAGGAGGCAGGGTCTACTGTGGAGCTTAGGAGAGGGGGTCTACTGTGGAGCCTAGGAGGCAGGGTCTACTGTGTAACCTAGGAGGTGGGGTCTACTGTGTAGCCTAGGAGGCAGGGTCTACTGTGGAGCTTAGGAGGCGGGGTCTACTGTGGAGCCTAGGAGGCAGGGTCTACTGTGTAGCCTAGGAGGCAGGGTCTACTGTGGAGCCTAGGAGGCAGAGTCTACTGTGGAGCCTAGGAGGCAGGGTCTACTGTGTAGCCTAGGAGGCAGGGTCTACTCTGTAGCCTAGGAGGCGGGGTCTACTGTGGAGCCTAGGAGGCGGGGTCTACTGTGGAGCCTAGGAGGCAGGGTCTACTGTGGAGCCTAGGAGGCAGGGTCTACTGTGTAACCTAGGAGGCAGGGTCTACTGTGGAGCCTAGGAGGCGGGGTCTACTGTGGAGCCTAGGAGGCGGGGTCTACTGTGGAGCCTAGGAGGCAGGGTCTACTGTGTAGCCTAGGAGGCAGGGTCTACTGTGGAGCCTAGGACGCAGGGTCTACTGTGCAGCCTAGGAGGCGGGGTCTACTGTGGAGCCTAGGAGGCAGGGTCTACTGTGTAGCCTAGGAGGCAGGGTCTACTGTGGAGCCTAGGAGGCAGGGTCTACTGTGGAGCCTAGGAGGCAGGGTCTACTGTGTAGCCTAGGAGGCAGGGTCTACTCTGTAGCCTAGGAGGCGGGGTCTACTGTGGAGCCTAGGAGGCGGGGTCTACTGTGGAGCCTAGGAGGCAGGGTCTACTGTGGAGCCTAGGAGGCAGGGTCTACTGTGTAACCTAGGAGGCAGGGTCTACTGTGGAGCCTAGGAGGCGGGGTCTACTGTGGAGCCTAGGAGGCGGGGTCTACTGTGGAGCCTAGGAGGCAGGGTCTACTGTGTAGCCTAGGAGGCAGGGTCTACTGTGGAGCCTAGGACGCAGGGTCTACTGTGCAGCCTAGGAGGCGGGGTCTACTGTGGAGCCTAGGAGGCAGGGTCTACTGTGTAACCTAGGAGGCAGGGTCTACTGTGGAGCCTAGGAGGGATCATCACCTGTGTCCAGAAAGAGGAAGCATGGTGATGCTTTTACAGAGGACAGGGGTTGTGGTGGTGGTACTCTTGATTCTTGTTTTTACTGCAGGTAAGTGATGACCCAGCTTTGCTATAATGTTATATGTGTAATCCTCTGCTCTGTGCAATGTCCAATCAATCAAGCATAAATGATAAGTTTCTCATGTTGCACAATCATGAAAACACATTTAATTACATTTAATAGCCATTGGTTCTTGAAGAATACATGAATTTGAGAGGTTACATTTCTTCAGCCCAAAGGGTGACACTTTGTTATTATTTGATATTGTATTGACCCTTTACATTTGTGAAAAATATTGGTGAAAAAATTTGGCATCAAAGTTAACATCACCAGGATACATCTTAGTTTACTTTTTAAGTTAGAACTGTCATAGAAAACTCAGAATAAATAGTGTTTATGTGAGCGCACACACACACACACACACACACACACACACACACACACACACAGACACACACACACACACACACACACACACACACACACACACACACACACACACACACACACACACACACACACACACACACACACACACACACACACACACACTCACACACACACACACACACACACACACACACACACACACACACACACACACACACACACACACACACACACACACAAAAAGGGACTGTAAAATCTGTAAAATACAAATCATATCAAATTTCATTTGTCACGTGGTGTAGTAGACCTTACAGTGAAATGCTGAATACAACAGGTGTAGTAGACCTTACAGTGAAATGCTGAATACAACAGGTGTAGTAGACCTCACAGTGAAATGCTGAATACAACAGGTGTAGTAGACCTTACAGTGAAATGCTGAATACAACAGGTGTAGTAGACCTTACAGTGAAATGCTGAATACAACAGGTGTAGTAGACCTCACAGTGAAATGCTGAATACAATAGGTGTAGTAGACCTCACAGTGAAATGCTGAATACAACAGGTGTAGTAGACCTCACAGTGAAATGCTGAATACAACAGGTGTAGTAGACCTCACAGTGAAATGCTGAATACAACAGGTGTAGTAGACCTCACAGTGAAATGCTGAATACAACAGGTGTAGTAGACCTCACAGTGAAATGCTGAATACAACAGGTGTAGTAGACCTCACAGTGAAATGCTGAATACAACAGGTGTAGTAGACCTCACAGTGAAATGCTGAATACAACAGGTGTAGTAGACCTCACAGTGAAATGCTGAATACAACAGGTGTAGTAGACCTCACAGTGAAATGCTGAATACAACAGGTGTAGTAGACCTCACAGTGAAATGCTGAATACAACAGGTGTAGTAGACCTCACAGTGAAATGCTGAATACAACAGGTGTAGTAGACCTCACAGTGAAATGCTGAATACAACAGGTGTAGTAGACCTCACAGTGAAATGCTGAATACAACAGGTGTAGTAGACCTCACAGTGGAATGCTGAATACAACAGGTGTAGTAGACCTCACAGTGGAATGCTGAATACAACAGGTGTAGTAGACCTCACAGTGAAATGCTGAATACAACAGGTGTAGTAGACCTCACAGTGGAATGCTGAATACAACAGGTGTAGTAGACCTTACAGTGGAATGCTGAATACAACAGGTGTAGTAGACCTTACAGTGAAATGCTGAATACAACAGGTGTAGTAGACCTTACAGTGAAATGCTGAATACAACAGGTGTAGTAGACCTTACAGTGAAATGCTGAATACAACAGGTGTAGTAGACCTTACAGTGAAATGCTGAATACAACAGGGTTAGTAGACCTCACAGTGAAATGCTGAATACAACAGGTGTAGTAGGCCTTACAGTGAAATGCTGAATACAACAGGTGTAGTAGACCTCACAGTGAAATGCTGAATACAACAGGTGTAGTAGACCTCACAGTGAAATGCTGAATACAACAGGTGTAGTAGACCTCACAGTGAAATGCTGAATACAACAGGTGTAGTAGACCTTACAGTGAAATGCTGAATACAACAGGTGTAGTAGACCTTACAGTGAAATGCTGAATACAACAGGTGTAGTAGACCTTACAGTGAAATGCTGAATACAACAGGTGTAGTAGACCTTACAGTGAAATGCTGAATACAACAGGTGTAGTAGACCTTACAGTGAAATGCTGAATACAACAGGTGTAGTAGACCTTACAGTGAAATGCTGAATACAACAGGTGTAGTAGACCTTACAGTGAAATGCTGAATACAACAGGTGTAGTAGACCTTACAGTGAAATGCTGAATACAACAGGTGTAGTAGACCTCACAGTGAAATGCTGAATACAACAGGTGTAGTAGACCTCACAGTGAAATGCTGAATACAACAGGTGTAGTAGACCTCACAGTGAAATGCTGAATACAACAGGTGTAGTAGACCTCACAGTGAAATGCTGAATACAACAGGTGTAGTAGACCTCACAGTGAAATGCTGAATACAACAGGTGTAGTAGACCTCACAGTGAAATGCTGAATACAACAGGTGTAGTAGACCTTACAGTGAAATGCTGAATACAACAGGTGTAGTAGACCTTACAGTGAAATGCTGAATACAACAGGTGTAGTAGACCTTACAGTGAAATGCTGAATACAACAGGTGTAGTAGACCTTACAGTGAAATGCTGAATACAACAGGTGTAGTAGACCTTACAGTGAAATGCTGAATACAACAGGTGTAGTAGACCTCACAGTGAAATGCTGAATACAACAGGTGTAGTAGACCTTACAGTGAAATGCTGAATACAACAGGTGTAGTAGACCTTACAGTGAAATGCTGAATACAACAGGTGTAGTAGACCTCACAGTGAAATGCTGAATACAACAGGTGTAGTAGACCTTACAGTGAAATGCTGAATACAACAGGTGTAGTAGACCTTACAGTGAAATGCTGAATACAACAGGTGTAGTAGACCTTACAGTGAAATGCTGAATACAACAGTGTAGTAGACCTCACAGTGAAATGCTGAATACAACAGGTGTAGTAGACCTGACAGTGAAATGCTGAATACAACAGGTGTAGTAGACCTTACAGTGAAATGCTGAATACAACAGGTGTAGTAGACCTCACAGTGAAATGCTGAATACAACAGGTGTAGTAGACCTCACAGTGAAATGCTGAATACAACAGGTGTAGTAGACCTCACAGTGAAATGCTGAATACAACAGGTGTAGTAGACCTCACAGTGAAATGCTGAATACAACAGGTGTAGTAGACCTCACAGTGAAATGCTGAATACAACAGGTGTAGTAGACCTCACAGTGAAATGCTGAATACAACAGGTGTAGTAGACCTCACAGTGAAATGCTGAATACACAGGTGTAGTAGACCTCACAGTGAAATGCTGAATACAACAGGTGTAGTAGACCTCACAGTGAAATGCTGAATACAACAGGTGTAGTAGACCTTACAGTGAAATGCTGAATACAACAGGTGTAGTAGACCTTACAGTGAAATGCTGATACAATAGGTGTAGTAGACCTTACAGTGAAATGCTGAATACAACAGGTGTAGTAGACCTCACACTGAAATGCTGAATACAACAGGTGTAGTAGACCTCACAGTGAAATGCTGAATACAACAGGTGTAGTAGACCTTACAGTGAAATGCTGAATACAACAGGTGTAGTAGACCTTACAGTGAAATGCTGAATACACAGGTGTAGTAGACCTTACAGTGAAATGCTGAATACAACAGGTGTAGTAGACCTTACAGTGAAATGCTGAATACAACAGGTGTAGTAGACCTCACAGTGAAATGCTGAATACAACAGGTGTAGTAGACCTCACAGTGAAATGCTGAATACAATAGGTGTAGTAGACCTCACAGTGAAATGCTGAATACAACAGGTGTAGTAGACCTCACAGTGAAATGCTGAATACAACAGGTGTAGTAGACCTTACAGTGAAATGCTGAATACAACAGGTGTAGTAGACCTCACAGTGAAATGCTGAATACAACAGGTGTAGTAGACCTCACAGTGAAATGCTGAATACAACAGGTGTAGTAGACCTTACAGTGAAATGCTGAATACAACAGGTGTAGTAGAACTTACAGTGAAATGCTGAATACAACAGGTGTAGTAGACCTCACAGTGAAATGCTGAATACAACAGGTGTAGTAGACCTCACAGTGAAATGCTGAATACAACAGGTGTAGTAGACCTTACAGTGAAATGCTGAATACAACAGTGTAGTAGACCTTACAGTGAAATGCTGAATACAACAGGTGTAGTAGACCTCACAGTGAAATGCTGAATACAACAGGTGTAGTAGACCTTACAGTGAAATGCTGAATACAACAGGTGTAGTAGACCTTACAGTGAAATGCTGAATACAACAGGTGTAGTAGACCTTACAGTGAAATGCTGAATACAACAGGTGTAGTAGACCTTACAGTGAAATGCTGAATACAACAGGTGTAGTAGACCTCACAGTGAAATGCTGAATACAACAGGTGTAGTAGACCTTACAGTGAAATGCTGAATACAACAGGTGTAGTAGACCTCACAGTGAAATGCTGAATACAACAGGTGTAGTAGACCTCACAGTGAAATGCTGAATACAACAGGTGTAGTAGACCTTACAGTGAAATGCTGAATACAACAGGTGTAGTAGACCTTACAGTGAAATGCTGAATACAATAGGTGTAGTAGACCTTACAGTGAAATGCTGAATACAACAGGTGTAGTAGACCTCACACTGAAATGCTGAATACAACAGGTGTAGTAGACCTCACAGTGAATGCTGAATACAACAGGTGTAGTAGACCTTACAGTGAAATGCTGAATACAACAGGTGTAGTAGACCTTACAGTGAAATGCTGAATACAACAGGTGTAGTAGACCTTACAGTGAAATGCTGAATACAACAGGTGTAGTAGACCTTACAGTGAAATGCTGAATACAACAGGTGTAGTAGACCTCACAGTGAAATGCTGAATACAACAGGTGTAGTAGACCTCACAGTGAAATGCTGAATACAACAGGTGTAGTAGACCTCACAGTGAAATGCTGAATACAATAGGTGTAGTAGACCTCACAGTGAAATGCTGATACAACAGGTGTAGTAGACCTCACAGTGAAATGCTGAATACAACAGGTGTAGTAGACCTTACAGTGAAATGCTGAATACAACAGGTGTAGTAGACCTCACAGTGAAATGCTGAATACAACAGGTGTAGTAGACCTCACAGTGAAATGCTGAATACAACAGGTGTAGTAGACCTTACAGTGAAATGCTGAATACAACAGGTGTAGTAGAACTTACAGTGAAATGCTGAATACAACAGGTGTAGTAGACCTCACAGTGAAATGCTGAATACAACAGGTGTAGTAGACCTCACAGTGAAATGCTGAATACAACAGGTGTAGTAGACCTTACAGTGAAATGCTGAATACAACAGGTGTAGTAGACCTTACAGTGAAAATGCTGAATACAACAGGTGTAGTAGACCTCACAGTGAAATGCTGAATACAACAGGTGTAGTAGACCTTACAGTGAAATGCTGAATACAACAGGTGTAGTAGACCTTACAGTGAAATGCTGAATACAACAGGTGTAGTAGACCTTACAGTGAAATGCTGAATACACAGGTGTAGTAGACCTTACAGTGAAATGCTGAATACAACAGGTGTAGTAGACCTCACAGTGAAATGCTGAATACAACAGGTGTAGTAGACCTCACAGTGAAATGCTGAATACAACAGGTGTAGTAGACCTCACCGTGAAATGCTGAATACAACAGGTGTAGTAGACCTCACAGTGAAATGCTGAATACAACAGGTGTAGTAGACCTTACAGTGAAATGCTGAATACAATAGGTGTAGTAGACCTTACAGTGAAATGCTGAATACAACAGGTGTAGTAGACCTTACAGTGAAATGCTGAATACAACAGGTGTAGTAGACCTCACAGTGAAATGCTGAATACAACAGGTGTAGTAGACCTCACAGTGAAATGCTGAATACAACAGGTGTAGTAGACCTCACAGTGAAATGCTGAATACAACAGTGTAGTAGACCTCAGTGAAATGCTGAATACAACAGGTGTAGTAGACCTCACAGTGAAATGCTGAATACAACAGGTGTAGTAGACCTCACAGTGAAATGCTGAATACAACAGGTGTAGTAGACCTTACAGTGAAATGCTGAATACAACAGGTGTAGTAGACCTTACAGTGAAATGCTGAATACAACAGGTGTAGTAGACCTTACAGTGAAATGCTGAATACAACAGGTGTAGTAGACCTTACAGTGAAATGCTGAATACAACAGGTGTAGTAGACCTCACAGTGAATGCTGAATACAACAGGTGTAGTAGACCTCAGTGAAATGCTGAATACAACAGGTGTCGTAGACCTCACAGTGAAATGCTGAATACAACAGGTGTAGTAGACCTTACAGTGAAATGCTGAATACAACAGGTGTAGTAGACCTTACAGTGAAATGCTGAATACAACAGGTGTAGTAGACCTTACAGTGAAATGCTGAATACAACAGGTGTAGTAGACCTCACAGTGAAATGCTGAATACAACAGGTGTAGTAGACCTCACAGTGAAATGCTGAATACAACAGGTGTAGTAGACCTTACAGTGAAATGCTGAATACAACAGGTGTAGTAGACCTTACAGTGAAATGCTGAATACAACAGGTGTAGTAGACCTCACGTGAAATGCTGAATACAACAGGTGTAGTAGACCTTACAGTGAAATGCTGAATACAACAGGTGTAGTAGACCTTACAGTGAAATGCTGAATACAACAGGTGTAGTAGACCTCACAGTGAAATGCTGAATACAACAGGTGTAGTAGACCTTACAGTGAAATGCTGAATACAACAGGTGTAGTAGACCTTACAGTGAAATGCTGAATACAACAGGTGTAGTAGACCTCACAGTGAAATGCTGAATACAACAGGTGTAGTAAGACCTTACAGTTGAAATGCTGAATACAACAGGTTAGTAGACCTTACAGTGAAATGCTGAATACAATAGTGTAGTAGACCTTACAGTGAAATGCTGAATACAACAGGTGTAGATAGAGCCTCACAGTGAAATCTGAATACAAGGTAGATAGACCTCACAGTGAAATGCTGAATACAACAGGTGTAGTAGACCTTACAGTGAAATGCTGAATACAACAGGTGTAGTAGACCTTACAGTGAAATGCTGAATACAACAGGTGTAGTAGACCTTACAGTGAAATGCTGAATACAAACAGGTGTAGTAGACCTTACAGTGAAATGCTGAATACA
Source organism: Oncorhynchus kisutch (assembly GCF_002021735.2). Lineage (NCBI taxonomy): Eukaryota > Metazoa > Chordata > Actinopteri > Salmoniformes > Salmonidae > Oncorhynchus > Oncorhynchus kisutch. Next base: position 7,967,104 of record NC_034181.2, read on the forward strand.
ACAGGTGTAGTAGACTCACAGTGAAATGCTGAATACAACAGGTGTAGTAGACCTTACAGTGAAATGCTGAATACAACAGGTGTAGTAGACCTTACAGTGAAAATGCTGAATACAACAGGGTGTAGTAGACCTCACAGTGAAATGCTGAATACAACAGGTGTAGTAGACCTTACAGTGAAATGCTGAATACAACAGGTGTAGTAGACCTTACAGTGAAATGCTGAATACAACAGGTGTAGTAGACCTCACAGTGAAATGCTGAATAAACAGGTTAGTAGACCTCACAGTGAAATGCTGAATACAACAGTGTAGTAGACCTGCACAGTGAAATGCTGAATACAACAGGTGTAGTAGACCTACAGTGAAATGCTGAATACAACAGGTGTAGTAGACCTCACAGTGAAATGCTGAATACAACAGGTGTAGTAGACCTCAGTGAAATGCTGAATACAACAGGTGTAGTAGACCTCACAGTGAAATGCTGAATACAACAGGTGTAGTAGACCTTACAGTGAAATGCTGAATACAACAGGTGTAGTAGACCTTACAGTGAAATGCTGAATACAACAGGTGTAGTAGACCTTACAGTGAAATGCTGAATACAACAGGTGTAGTAGACCTCACAGTGAAATGCTGAATACAACAGGTGTAGTAGACTCAGTGAAATGTGGAATACAACAGGTGTAGTAGACCTCACAGTGGAAATGCTGCATACAACAGGTGTAGTAGACCTTACAGTGAAATGCTTGAATACACAAGGTGTAGTAGACCTTACAGTGAAAGCTTGAAATACACAGGGTGAGTAGACCTTACAGTCGAAATGCCTGAATAGAACAGGTGTAGTAGACCTTACAGTGTGAAATGCTGGAATACAACAGGTGAGTAGACCTTACAGTGAAATGCTGAATACACAGGTGTAGTAGTTGTCGTAGGACCTCCACAGTGAAATGCTGCATACACAAAAGGTGTAGTAGACCTCACAGTGAAATGCTGAATACAACAGTTGTAGTAGACCTACAGTGAAAATGCTTGAATACAATAAGGTGTAGTAGACCTACAGTGAAATGCTGGATACAACATGGTGTAGTAGACCTCACAGTGAAATGCTGAATAACAACAGGTTAGTAGACCTTACAGTGAAATGCTGAATACAACAGGTGTAGTAGACCTCACAGTGAAAAATGCTGAATAACAAACAGGTGTAGTAGACCTTACAGTGAAATGCTGAATACAACAGGTGTAGTAGACCTTACAGTGAAATGCTGAATACAACAGGTGTAGTAGACCTTCACAGTGAAATGCTGAATACAACAGGTGTAGTAGACCTTACAGTGAAATGCTGAATACAAACAGGTGTAGTAGACCTCACAGTGAAATGCTGAATACAACAGGTGTAGTAGACCTTACAGTGAATGCTGAATACAACAGGTGTAGTAGACCTCACAGTGAAATGCTGAATACAACAGGTGTAGTAGACCTTACAGTGAAATGCTGAATACACCAGGTGTAGTAGACCTTACAAGTGAAATGCTGAATACAACAGGATTGTATGAGACCTACTACTGAAATGCTGAATACAATAGGTGTAGTAGACCTTACAGTGAAATGCCTGAATACAACAAGGTGTAAGTAGAACCTTACAGTGGAAATGCTGAATAACCAATAGGTGTAGTCAGACCCTTACAGTGAAATGCTGAATGCAACAGGCTGTAGTAGACCTTACAGTTAATGCGATACACAGTGTAAGTGACCGATGCAACAGGTGTAGAAATAGCTGAGACAACAGTGTAGTAGACTGAAGTGAAATGGCCTGAATACAACAGGTGTAGTAGACCTTACAGTGAATATGCTGAAACAACATAGGGTTAGTAGTACCTTAGCAGTGAAATGCTGAATACAACAGGTGTAGTAGACCTTACAGTGAAATGCTGAATACAACAGGTGTAGTAGACTTACAGTGAAATGCTGAATACAACAGGTGTAGTAGACCTTACAGTGAAATGCTGAATACAACAGGTGTAGTAGACCTTACAGTGAAATGCTGAATGCAACAGGTGTAATAGAACCTCACAGTGAAATGCTGAATACAACAGGTGTAGTAGACCTTACAGTGAAATGCTGAATACAATAGGTGTAGTAGATCTCACAGTGAAATGCTGAATACAACAGGTGTAGTAGACCTTACAGTGAAATGCTGAATACAACAGGTGTAGTAGACCTTACAGTGAAATGCTGAATACAACAGGTGTAGTAGACCTCACAGTGAAATGCTGAATACAACAGGTGTAGTAGACCTTACAGTGAAATGCTGAATACAACAGGTGTAGTAGACCTTACAGTGAAATGCTGAATACAACAGTGTAGTAGACCTCACAGTGAAATGCTGAATAACAACAGGTGTAGAACTCTTACGTGAAAGCTGATAGCAGTGAATACAACAGGTGTAGTAGACCTTACAAGTGAAATGCTGAATACAACAGGTGTAGTAGACCTCACAGTGAAATGCTGAATACAACAGGTGTAGTGACCTTACAGTGAAATGCTGAATACAACAGGTGTAGTAGACCTTACAGTGAAATGCTGAATACATCAGGTGTAGTAGACCTTACAGTGAAATGCTGAATACAACAGGTGTAGTAGACCTTACAGTGAAATGCTGAATACAAACAGGTGTAGTAGACCTTACAGTGAATGCTGAATACAACAGGTGTAGTAGACCTTTACAGTGAAATGCTGAATACAATAGGTGTAGTAGACCTTACAGTGAAATGCTGAATACAATAGGTGTAGTAGACTTACAGTGAAATGCTGAAACAATAGGTGTAGTAGACCTCACAGTGAAATGCTGAATACAAATAGGTGTAGTAGACCTTACAGTGAAATGCTGAATACAACAGGTGTAGTAGACCTTACAGTGAAATGCTGAATACATCAGGTGTAGTAGACCTTACAGTTGAAATGCTGATACAACAGGTTGTAGTAGACCTTACGTGAAATGCTGAATACAACAGGTGTAGTAGACCTTACAGTGAAAATGCTGAATACAACAGGTGTAGTAGACTTACAGTGAATGCTGAAAACAATAGGTGTAGTAGACCTCACAGTGAAATGCTGAATACAATAGGTGTAGTAGACCTTACAGTGAAATGCTGAATACAATAGTGTAGTAGACCTCAAGTGAAATGCTGAATACAATAGGTGTAGTAGACCTCCACAGTGAAATGCTGAATACAACAGGTGTAGTTGACCTTACAGTGAAAAGCTGAATGCAACAGGTGGTAGTAGACCTTACAGTGAAATGCTGATACAACAGGTTGTAGTAGACCTTACAGTGAAATGCTGTATACAACAGGTGTAGTAGACCTTACAGTGAAAATGCTGAATACAACAGGTGTAGTAGACCTTCACAGTGAAATGCTGAATACAACAGGTGTAGTAGACCTACGTGAAATGCTGAATACAACAGTGTGTAGACCTACAGTGAAATGCTGAATACAACAGGTGTAGTAGACCTTACAGTTGAAATGCTGAAGCAACAGGGTAGTAGACCTCACAGTGAAATGCTGAATACAACAGGTGTAGTAGACCTTACAGTGAAATGCTGAATACCATAGGTTGTGTCGTAGATCTCACCAGTGAAATGCTGAATACAACAGGTGTAGTAGACCTACAGTGAAATGCTGAAATACAACAGGTGTAGTAGACCTTACAGTGAATGCTGAATACAACAGGTGTAGTAGACCTTACAGTGAAATGCTGAATACAACAGGTGTAGTAGACCTCACAGTGAAATGCTGAATACAACAGGTGTAGTAGACCTCACAGTGAAATGCTGAATACAACAGGTGTAGTAGACCTCACAGTGAAATGCTGAATACAACAGGTGTAGTAGACCTTACAGTGAAATGCTGAAAACAACAGGGTGTAGTAGACCTCACAGTGAAATGCTGAATACAACAGGTGTAGTAGACCTCACAGTGAAATGCTGAATACAACAGGTGTAGTAGACCTTACAGTGAAATGCTGAATACAACAGGTGTAGTAGACCTCACAGTGAAATGCTGAATACAACAGGTGTAGTAGACCTTACAGTGAAATGCTGAATACAACAGGTGTAGTAGACCTTACAGTGAAATGCTGAATACAACAGAACAGGTGTAGTAGACCTTACAGTGAAATGCTGAATACAACAGTGTAGTAGACCTCACAGTGAAATGCTGAATACAACAGGTGTAGTAGACCATTACAGTGAAATGCTGAATACAAACAGGTGGTAGTAGACCTTACAGTGAAATGCTGAATACAACAGGGTGTAAGTAGACCTCACAGTGAAATGCTGAATACAACAGGTGTAGTAGCTGAATACAACAGGTGTAGTAGACCTTAACAGTGAAAGCTGGAATACAACAGGTTGTAGTAGACCTCACAGTGTAAATGCTGAATACACCAGGTGTAGTAGACCTTACAGTGAAATGCTGAATACAACAGGTGTAGTAGACCTCACAGTGAAGAATGCTGATACAACAGGTGTAGGTAGACCTTACAGTGAAATGCTGTAATAACAAACAAGGTGTTAAGTAGAACCTTACAGTGAAATGCTGGAAATACAACAGGTGTAGTAGACCTTACAGTGAAATGCTGAATACAACAGGTGTAGTAGACCTACAGTGAAATGCTGAATAGCAACAGGATTAGTAGACCTTACGTGAAATGCTGATACAATAGGTGTAGTAGACCTTAACAGTGAAATGCTGAATACAAACAGGTGTAGTAGACCTTGCAAGTAAATGCTGAAAAATAAGGTGTAGTAGACTAACAGTGAAATGCGAAAATACAACAGGTGTAGTAGACCTTACAGTGAAATGCTGAAAACAATAGGTGTAGTAGACCTACAGTGAAATGCTGGAAAACAATAGGTGTAGTAGACCTCACAGTGAAATGCTGAATACAATAGGTGTAGTAGACCTTACAGTGAAATGCTGAATACAACAGGTGTAGTAGACCTTACAGTGAAATGCTGAATACAACAGTGAGTAGCTTACAGTTGAAATGCTGAATACAACAGGTGTAGTAGACCTTACAGTGAAATGCTGAATACAACAGGTGTAGTAGACCTTACAGTGAAATGCTGAATACAACAGGTGTAGTAGACCTTACAGTGAAATGCTGAAAACAATAGGTGTAGTAGACCTCACAGTGAAATGCTGAATACAATAGGTGTAGTAGACCTTACAGTGAAATGCTGAATACAATAGGTGTAGTAGACCTCACAGTGAAATGCTGAATACAATAGGTGTAGTAGACCTCACAGTGAAATGCTGAATACAACAGGTGTAGTAGACCTTACAGTGAAAAGCTGAATGCAACAGGTGTAGTAGACCTTACAGTGAAATGCTGAATACAACAGGTGTAGTAGACCTTACAGTGAAATGCTGTATACAACAGGTGTAGTAGACCTTACAGTGAAATGCTGAATACAACAGGTGTAGTAGACCTTACAGTGAAATGCTGAATACAACAGTGTAGTAGACCTTACAGTGAAATGCTGAATACAACAGGTGTAGTAGACCTTACAGTGAAATGCTGAATACAACAGGTGTAGTAGACCTTACAGTGAAATGCTGAATGCAACAGGTGTAGTAGACCTCACAGTGAAATGCTGAATACAAAGGTGTAGTAGACCTTACAGTGAAATGCTGAATACAATAGGTGTAGTAGATCTCACAGTGAAATGCTGAATACAACAGGTGTAGTAGACCTTACAGTGAAATGCTGAATACAAACAGGTGTAGTAGACCTTACAGTGAAATGCTGAATACAACAGGTGTAGTAGACCTTACAGTGAAATGCTGAATGCAACAGGTGTAGTAGACCTCACAGTGAAATGCTGAATACAACAGGTGTAGTAGACCTCACAGTGAAATGCTGAATACAACAGGTGTAGTAGACCTCACAGTGAAATGCTGAATACAACAGGTGTAGTAGACCTTACCGTTAAATGCTGAAAACAACAGGTGTAGTAGACCTCACAGTGAAATGCTGAATACAACAGGTGTAGTAGACCTTACAGTGAAATGCTGAATACAACAGGTGTAGTAGACCTTACAGTGAAATGCTGAATACAACAGGTGTAGTAGACCTTACAGTGAAATGCTGAATACAACAGGTGTAGTAGACCTTACAGTGAAATGCTGAATACAACAGGTGTAGTAGACCTTACAGTGAAATGCTGAATACAATAGGTGTAGTAGACCTTACAGTGAAATGCTGAATACAACAGGTGTAGTAGACCTTACAGTGAAATGCTGAAAACAATAGGTGTAGTAGACCTCACAGTGAAATGCTGAATACAATAGGTGTAGTAGACCTTACAGTGAAATGCTGAATACAATAGGTGTAGTAGACCTCACAGTGAAATGCTGAATACAATAGGTGTAATAGACCTCACAGTGAAATGCTGAATACAACAGGTGTAGTAGACCTTACAGTGAAATGCTGAATGCAACAGGTGTAGTAGACCTTACAGTGAAATGCTGAATGCAACAGGTGTAGTAGACCTTACAGTGAAATGCTGAATACAACAGGTGTAGTAGACCTTACAGTGAAATGCTGAATACAATAGGTGTAGTAGATCTCACAGTGAAATGCTGAATACAACAGGTGTAGTAGACCTTACAGTGAAATGCTGAATACAACAGGTGTAGTAGACCTTACAGTGAAATGCTGAATACAACAGGTGTAGTAGACCTTACAGTGAAATGCTGAATGCAACAGGTGTAGTAGACATCACAGTGAAATGCTGAATACAACAGGTGTAGTAGACCTCACAGTGAAATGCTGAATACAATAGGTGTAGTAGACCTTACAGTGAAATGCTGAATACAATAGGTGTAGTAGACCTCACAGTGAAATGCTGAATACAATAGGTGTAATAGACCTCACAGTGAAATGCTGAATACAACAGGTGTAGTAGACCTTACAGTGAAATGCTGAATGCAACAGGTGTAGTAGACCTTACAGTGAAATGCTGAATGCAACAGGTGTAGTAGACCTTACAGTGAAATGCTGAATACAACAGGTGTAGTAGACCTTACAGTGAAATGCTGAATACAATAGGTGTAGTAGATCTCACAGTGAAATGCTGAATACAACAGGTGTAGTAGACCTTACAGTGAAATGCTGAATACAACAGGTGTAGTAGACCTACAGTGAAATGCTGAATACAACAGGTGTAGTAGACCTTACAGTGAAATGCTGAATGCAACAGGTGTAGTAGACATCACAGTGAAATGCTGAATACAACAGGTGTAGTAGACCTCACAGTGAAATGCTGAATACAACAGGTGTAGTAGACCTCACAGTGAAATGCTGAATACAACAGGTGTAGTAGACCTTACCGTTAAATGCTGAATGCAACAGGTGTAGTAGACCTTACCGTTAAATGCTGAATACAACAGGTGTAGTAGACCTCACAGTGAAATGCTGAATACAACAGGTGTAGTAGACCTTACAGTGAAATGCTGAATACAACAGGTGTAGTAGACCTTACAGTGAAATGCTGAATACAACAGGTGTAGTAGACCTTACAGTGAAATGCTGAATACAACAGGTGTAGTAGACCTTACAGTGAAATGCTGAATACAACAGGTGTAGTAGACCTTACAGTGAAATGCTGAATACAATAGGTGTAGTAGACCTTACAGTGAAATGCTGAATACAACAGGTGTAGTAGACCTTACAGTGAAATGCTGAAAACAATAGGTGTAGTAGACCTCACAGTGAAATGCTGAATAAAATAGGTGTAGTAGACCTTACAGTGAAATGCTGAATACAATAGGTGTAGTAGACCTCACAGTGAAATGCTGAATACAATAGGTGTAGTAGACCTCACAGTGAAATGCTGAATACAACAGGTGTAGTAGACCTTACAGTGAAATGCTGAATGCAACAGGTGTAGTAGACCTTACAGTGAAATGCTGAATACAACAGGTGTAGTAGACCTTACAGTGAAATGCTGAATACAACAGGTGTAGTAGACCTTACAGTGAAATGCTGAATACAACAGGTGTAGTAGACCTTACAGTGAAATGCTGAATACAACAGGTGTAGTAGACCTTACAGTGAAATGCTGAATACAGCAGGTGTAGTAGACCTTACACTGAAATGCTGAATACAACAGGTGTAGTAGACCTTACAGTGAAATTCTGAATGCAACAGGTGTAGTAGACCTCACAGTGAAATGCTGAATACAACAGGTGTAGTAGACCTTACAGTGAAATGCTTAATACAACAGGTGTAGTAGACCTTACAGTGAAATGCTGAATGCAACAGGTGTAGTAGACCTCACAGTGAAATGCTGAATACAACAGGTGTAGTAGACCTCACAGTGAAATGCTGAATACAACAGGTGTAGTAGACCTCACAGTGAAATGCTGAATACAATAGGTGTAGTAGACCTTACAGTGAAATGCTGAATACAATAGGTGTAGTAGATCTCACAGTGAAATGCTGAATACAATAGGTGTAGTAGACCTCACAGTGAAATGCTGAATACAATAGGTGTAGTAGACCTCACAGTGAAATGCTGAATACAACAGGTGTAGTAGACCTTACAGTGAAATGCTGAATGAAACAGGTGTAGTAGACCTTACAGTGAAATGCTGAATACAACAGGTGTAGTAGACCTTACAGTGAAATGCTGAATACAACAGGTGTAGTAGACCTTACAGTGAAATGCTGAATACAACAGGTGTAGTAGACCTTACAGTGAAATGCTGAATACAACAGGTGTAGTAGACCTTACAGTGAAATGATGAATACAACAGGTGTAGTAGACCTTACAGTGAAATGCTGAATACAACAGGTGTAGTAGACCTTACAGTGAAATGCTGAATGCAACAGGTGTAGTAGACCTCACAGTGAAATGCTGAATACAACAGGTGTAGTAGACCTCACAGTGAAATGCTGAATACAACAGGTGTAGTAGACCTCACAGTGAAATGCTGAATACCACAGGTGTAGTAGACCTTACCGTTAAATGCTGAATACAACAGGTGTAGTAGACCTCACAGTGAAATGCTGAATACAACAGGTGTAGTAGACCTTACCGTTAAATGCTGAATACAACAGGTGTAGTAGACCTCACAGTGAAATGCTGAATACAACAGGTGTAGTAGACCTTACAGTGAAATGCTGAATACAACAGGTGTAGTAGACCTTACAGTGAAATGCTGAATACAACAGGTGTAGTAGACCTTACAGTGAAATGCTGAATACAACAGGTGTAGTAGACCTTACAGTGAAATGCTGAATACAACAGGTGTAGTAGACCTCACAGTGAAATGCTGAATACAACAGGTGTAGTAGACCTTACCGTTAAATGCTGAATACAACAGGTGTAGTAGACCTTACCGTTAAATGCTGAATACAACAGGTGTAGTAGACCTTACAGTGAAATGCTGCATACAACATGTAGACCTTAACAGTATAGTTTCACTGTGTCGTTGTTCGTACGATCATTAAATATTGTAGTGCAAAATATGTGATACATGTTTCATGATGCTACTACACATAAATACATCACTGTAAAATGACTAGTAGAGAGAATACTACAGACACAGTGGAATCATTGAACAAAATATGACATTTATTCATGAAATGCAATAAAATCACAACATGAATTGGCCCTGTCCGGGGGTGTCCTCGGATGGGGCCACAGTGTCTCCTGACCCCTCCTGTCTCAGCCTCCAGTATTTATGCTGCAGTAGTTTATGTGTCGGGGGGCTGGGGTCAGTTTGTTATATCTGGAGTACTTCTCCTGTCCTATTCGGTGTCCTGTGTGAATCTAAGTGTGCGTTCTCTAATTCTCTCCTTCTCTCTTTCAGAGGACCTGAGCCCTAGGACCATGCCCCAGGACTACCTGACATGATGACTCCTTGCTGTCCCCAGTCCACCTGGCCATGCTGCTGTTCCAGTTTCAACTGACCTGAGCCCTAGGACCATGCCCCAGGACTACCTGACATGATGACTCCTTGCTGTCCCCAGTCCACCTGGCCATGCTGCTGCTCCAGTTTCAACTTCCACCTGACTGTGCTGCTGCTCCAGTTTCAACTGTTCTGCCTTATTATTATTCGACCATGCTGGTCATTTATGAACATTTGAACATCTTGGCCATGTTCTGTTATAATCTCCACCCGGCACAGCCAGAAGAGGACTGGCCACCCCACATAGCCTGGTTCCTCTCTAGGTTTCTTCCTAGGTATTGGCCTTTCTAGGGAGTTTTTCCTAGCCACCGTGCTTCTACACCTGCATTGCTTGCTGTTTGGGGTTTTAGGCTGGGTTTCTGTACAGCACTTTGAGATATCAGCTGATGTACGAAGGGCTATATAAATAAATTTGATTTGATTTGATTTGATTTGAATCAAAGCAAAAATAATTAGCTACAAAAAAATAAAAAACAGTTAAAGGTCAACTGCAGTGTTCCTCACCTGGCTTACTGTAAAACATCACTGCAGTGTTCCTCACCTGGCTTACTGTAAAACATCACTGCAGTGTTCCTCACCTGGCTTACTGTAAAACATCACTGCAGTGTTCCTCACCTGGCTTACTGTAAAACATCACTGCAGTGTTCCTCACCTGGCTTACTGTAAAACATCACTGCAGTGTTCCTCACCTGGCTTACTGTAAAACATCACTGCAGTGTTCCTCACCTGGCTTACTGTAAAACATCACTGCAGTGTTCCTCACCTGGCTTACTGTAAAACATCACTGCAGTGTTCCTCACCTGGCTTACTGTAAAACATCACTGCAGTGTTCCTCACCTGGCTTACTGTAAAACATCACTGCAGTGTTCCTCACCTGGCTTACTGTAAAACATCACTGCAGTGTTCCTCACCTGGCTTACTGTAAAACATCACTGCAGTGTTCCTCACCTGGCTTACTGTAAAACATCACTGCAGTGTTCCTAACCTGGCTTACTGTAAAAAGAAAGACAAAAGATTAATTACTGTACTTCTGTATTTCCATCAACAATGTCTTGTGGATTTGGCCAAAGGTTCTCATCCACATCACAATGGATGTTTTCATTAGCCAAAAATCTTGGGAAGAATGTTCGGGCGAATCCAGGCCTGACACTGGTCTGCCGTGATGTCATACGTCATCCATGGCCTGGAGAAGGGTGGCTTGTTCGTGACGGCGCCTATCATATACCTTCCACCCCCATGTGGAGAAAAAATCCTCAATCGGGTTAAGGAAAGGAGAGTATGGGGGTAAGTACAGGGTGGTAAATTGTGGATGGGCCTGAAACCATGCTTGCACCATTTGAGCATGGTGGAACCTGACATTATCCCACACAATGACATAGGTCACGCCATCAGCTCTACAGACCTGATTTAGCCCATCAAAGACGGTTACATTCGAACAGCAAATCATGTGGCTGCCTGCAACTCAATATATAGAGTATATAGAGAGAGCTTTAGATGTTGTTCGACCAAACATTAGAACTGGCAAGATGCGTAATCTAAGCAACTTTTATGATTGTTGATGCCACACATGGTGATTCCAGCATCTCAGAAACAGCTGCCGGGGGTACCGGTACAGAGTCAATGTGGAGGCTATATACAGGGGGTACCAGTACTGAGTCAATGTGGAGGCTATATACAGGGGGTACCAGTACTGAGTCCATGTGGAGGCTTTATACAGGGGGTACCAGTACTGAGTCAATGTGGAGGCTATATACAGGGGGTACACGTACTGAGTCAATGTGGAGGCTATATACAGGGGGTACCGGTACTGAGTCAATGTGGAGGCTATATACAGGGGGTACTGGTACAGAGTCAATGTGGAGGCTATATACAGGGGGTACCAGTACTGAGTCAATGTGGAGGCTATATACAGGGGGTACCAGTACTGAGTCAATGTGGAGGCTATAGACAGGGGGTACCAGTACTGAGTCAATGTGGAGGCTATATACAGAGGGTACCGGTACCGAGTCAATGTGGAGGCTATATACAGGGGGTACCAGTACTGAGTCAATGTGGAGGCTATATACAGGGGGTACCGGTACCGAGTCAATGTGGAGGCTATATACAGGGGGTACCGGTACTGAGTCAATGTGGAGGCTTTATACAGAGGGTACCGGTACTTAGTCAATGTGGAGGCTTTATACAGAGGGTACCGGTACTGAGTCAATGTGGAGGCTATATACAGGGGGGTACCGGTACTGAGTCAATGTGGAGGCTATATACAGGGGGTACCAGTACTGAATCAATGTGGAGGCTATATACAGGGCGTACCAGTACTGAGTCAATGTGGAGGCTATATACAGGAGGGTACCGGTACTGAGTCAATGTGGAGGCTATATACAGGGGGTACCAGTACTGAGTCAATGTGGAGGCTATATACAGAGGGTACCAGTACTGAGTCAATGTGGAGGCTATATACAGAGGGTACCGGTACCGAGTCAATGTGGAGGCTATATACAGGGGGTACCAGTACTGAGTCAATGTGGAGGCTATATACAGGGGGTACCGGTACCGAGTCAATGTGGAGGCTATATACAGGGGGTACCGGTACTGAGTCAATGTGGAGGCTTTATACAGAGGGTACCGGTACTGAGTCAATGTGGAGGCTTTATACAGAGGGTACCGGTACTGAGTCAATGTGGAGGCTATATACAGGGGGGTACCGGTACTGAGTCAATGTGGAGGCTATATACAGGGGGTACCAGTACTGAGTCAATGTGGAGGCTATATACAGGGGGTACCAGTACTGAGTCAATGTGGAGGCTATATACAGGAGGGTACCGGTACTGAGTCAATGTGGAGGCTATATACAGGGGGTACCAGTACTGAGTCAATGTGGAGGCTATATACAGGGGGTACCAGTACTGAGTCAATGTGGAGGCTATATACAGGAGGGTACCGGTACTGAGTCAATGTGGAGGCTATATACAGGGGGTACCAGTACTGAGTCAATGTGGAGGCTATATACAGGGGGTACCGGTACTGAGTCAATGTGGAGGCTATATACAGGGGGTACCGGTACTGAGTCAATGTGGAGGCTATATACAGGGGGTACCTGTACTGAGTCAATGTGGAGGCTATATACAGGGGGTACCGGTACTGAGTCAATGTGGAGGCTATATACAGGGGGTACCAGTACTGAGTCAATGTGGAGGCTATATACAGGGGGTACCGGTACTGAGTCAATGTGGAGGCTATATACAGGGGGTACCGGTACTGAGTCAATGTGGAGGCTATATACAGGGGGTACCAGTACTGAGTCAATGTGGAGGCTATATACAGGGGGTACCGGTACTGAGTCAATGTGGAGGCTATATACAGGGGGTACCGGTACTGAGTCAATGTGTGGGGGTACAGGTTAGTCGAGCTCATTTGTACATGTACTATAGGTAGGGGTAAAGTGACTATACAAAGAAAATAAACAGAGAGTAGCAGCAGTGTAAAAACAAAATGGGGGGGGGGTCGGTGTAAATAGTGTGGATGGCCATTTTATTGTATTTTTTGTAACAGTATTTTCTATTGGAATTTTCACCCATATTAAGAGATACAACAACAGAGACAAGAAAAACAGCACCCACTTACACATCTACGTGCATATATATACACATATATACACACACATACATATATATACACATACATACACACACATACATATATATACACATATATACACACACATACATATATATACACATACATACACACACATACATATATATACACATACATACACACACATACATATATACACATATATACACACACACACATACATATACCCATGCATATACACACATACACATACCCATGCATATACACACACATACATACACACACATACATATACACACACATACATATACCCATGCATATACACACACATACACATACCCATGCATATACACACACATACATATACACACATACATATACACACACATACACACACATACATATACACACACATACACATACCCATGCATATACACACACATACATATACACACATACATATACACACACATACACACACATACATATACCCATGCATATACACACACATACACATACCCATGCATATACACACACATACGCATACATACCCGCACGCACACACACACACACCCATACATACGTACACCCTTTTCCTCTCCCCGCTCGGTGCTTCTCTCACCATCATTGTGTGTCTCAATACATACATTTAAACAAACTTACAAACAGAAATTAAACCAAAAAGCTCAGTTTAAACCAAGAGGTTCCACACATGGAACGTACAGTGTAGTTCTGAAAATACATAGATCCCCGCCATTCTAAGAGAATCCTTGCAGCATAATAGCTGATACCTCAGGTTCTAGGTAATTTAGATAAGGTTCCCATGCTTTGTAGAACTGGTCTGTTTTAGAATGCAATGTCAGATATTCCAGAGGCACCCATTCAAATAGTATCTTATGCCAATCTTTAATAGAAGGAACCTTATCACTAATCCACTGTAAAAGGATGTTTTTACTCGCTGCGAAGGTAAGGATGTTGTAAAGCCTCCTTTTACCCACAGAAGTAACATGCCTACTAGGGAGATCCAACAGTAAAGAAACTGGGTCCAATTCTAGACCAATTTCTTGCAGAACACCAGACCAGGATCTTTGTATTTTGGTACATGACCATAAACAATGTGTTAGGGTGCCTGTATCAGTTTTTGCATTTAAGACACTGAGGGTAAGAGGAAGTGGGGGCTAAAAGCATGTCTGCGATTTGGGGATATATGCAATCTGTGTATTATTCTTAATTGGATTGCTCTAGTACGATTACATATAGATATTGTTTTTGCATATCTCCAAATGTCCTCCCACATCTCTTCGTCAATAGTAACAGACAATTCTTTCTCCCACACTTGTTTCACCCTCTGTGTGTTGACAGCAGAAAAGGACCTTAAAGTATCATAAAACAGACTTACAGACATTTTCCTTTGTGGGAAAAAAAGCATTATTTCAATGACAGACACATCAGGGTTACCAATTAAGGTGGTGCTCTTCAGAATATAATGTCTTACTTGTAGGAAGCGGAAAAAGTCCTGCTTTGGGAGTCGATATTTCTCGACCATCTGCTCAAATGACAACAAAATCATATCAGCAAATAAGTCATTTAGCCTGCGTACGCCCTTATTAAGCCATAAGTTAAAGCCAGCATCTAGCAATCCTGGACTGAAATCTGGGTTGTTAAGAATTGGGGTAAGAGCAGAGGTTAGTTTGGACCTTCCCAGGAAGCATTGAACTGACCTCCATACTTTGAGTGTTTTAAGTGTAACGGGATTATTGCAGTGATCTTCTACAGACTTGAAACTTCTGAAAAATAAAAGATCCTGTAAGGGGTATTTTGAAAGAGAAGTCTCAATGTCTAACCAAATAGAGGAGTCATCGTTTGTGATCCAGTCAGAAATATAACATAGGTGGGCACACCACTGATAGAACCTGATATTGGGCAGGTCCAAACTGCCCATAGAACTTGGCAGCTGCCATCTTAAGTCTTGGCTTGCGTTCACTCCATATAAAGGAACTTAGCCATCCATTTACCTCCTTTATTACCTTATTGGAGAGTAATACTGGGATCATTTGGATTGGGTAAAGTAGTCTAGGTAAAATGTTCATTTTCAAGAGGGATATTCTACCCAACCAAGAAATCGGGAGAGAGTTCCAGCGCTCCAGATCCTGTCTTATTGTATCAAACAAGGGAACAAAATTGGCTTTGTACATTAGCTGGAATTTAGGAGTTACAAATATACCCAGATACATGAAACCTGAGGGAGACCATTTAAAAGGGAAGGGGGGAGAAGTATTAGGTACAGAGTGTAGGCTACCAAGTGACATAGCCTCTGACTTAGTAAGGTTAATCTTGTAGCCTGAGAATTCGCTGAATAATTCAATAATATTAATAAGAGATGTAATTGAAGTCTCGGGACTAGAGATGAATATCAGGACATCATCAGCATACAAGCTCATTTTATGGTGAACATCACCAATGAGCAGCCTCTGTATAGCAGGCGTTACCCTGATGGCCATTTTATTAATTGTTCAGCAGTCTTATGGCTTTGGGGTTGAAAGCTGTTAAGGAACCTTTTGGACCTAGACTTGGCTCTCCGGTACCACTTGCTGTGCGATAGCAGAGAGGACAGTCTGGAGTCTCTAACAATTTTTTGGGCCTCCCCCTGACACCGCCTGGTATATATGTCCTGGATGATATGAACCTTGGCCCCAGTGATGTACTGGGCTGTACGCACTACCCTCTGTAGCGACTTACGGTCGGATGCCAAGCGGTTGCCACAGCAGACGGTGACGCAAACGGTCAGGATGCTCTCGATGGTGCAGCTGTAGAACTCTTTGAGGATCTGAGGACCCATACCAAATCTTTTCAGTCTCCTGAGGGGGAATAGGCTTTGTCGTGCCCTCTTCACAATTGTCTTGGTGTGTTTGGACCATGATAGTTTGTTGGTGATGTGGACACCAAGGAACTTGAAACTCTCGACCCGCTCCACTACAGCCCCGTCGATGTTAATGGTGGCCTGTTCGGCCCTCCCTTTCCTATAGTCCACGATCATCTCCTTTGTCTTGCTCACTTTGAGAGAGAGGTTGTTGTCCTGGCACCACACTGCCAGTTCTCTGACCTCCTCCCTATAGGCCGTATCATCGTTGTCGGTGATCAGGCCTACCACTGTTGTGCCGTCAGCAAACTTGATGGTGTTGATGGTGTTGGAGTCGTGATTGGCCACACAGTTGTGGGTGAACAGGGAGTACAGGAAGGGACTAATGGCCCCCAGTGTTGAGGATCAGCGTGGCAGATATGTTGTTGCCTACCCTTACCACCTGGGGGTGGCCCGTCAGGAAGTCCACGATCCAGTTGCAGAGGGAGGTGTTGAGTCCCAGGGTCCATGAATATCAAATCAAATCAAATTTATTTATATAGCCCTTCGTACATCAGCTGATATCTCAAAGTGCTGTACAGAAACCCAGCCAAAAACCCCAAACAGCAAGCAATGCAGGTGTAGAAGCACGGTGGCTAGGAAAAACTCCCTAGAAAGGCCAAAACCTAGGAAGAAACCTAGAGAGGAACCAGGCTATGTGGGGTGGCCAGTCCTCTGTGCCGGGTGGAGATTATAACAGAACATGGCCAAGATGTTCAAATGTTCATAAATGACCAGCATGGTCGTATAATAATAAGGCAGAACAGTTGAAACTGGAGCAGCAGCACGGTCAGATGGACTGGGGACAGCAAGGAGTCATCATGTCAGGTAGTCCTGGGGCATGGTCCTAAGAATATCTCTGTGTTTATGTGTTTATCATACCTCCAACAACATTGTGCTCTCTCTCTTTGGGTGTTCTCCAGGACTATGCTCCTTTTCTCTCCTGGTTCACTGATCCGTTTGGAGGGTCAACCCATGTTGCGACGCTGTCATATCACAGATTACGAAGATTCCGGTGGGGGGATTCTGGTGGGGGGATTCCGGTGGGGGGATTCCGGTGGGGGGATTCTGGTGGGGGGATTCCGGTGGGGGGATTCTGGTGGGGGGATTCCGGTGGGGGGATTCCGGTGTTTGTGTGACACCACTACTTCAGCGTTGGAACCGATCATCTGCTACAGCCTGATTGGAGGGCTGCTCCTCCACTCTATTCTCTCTCTACTTCAGGAAGAGGTTTTCCTCAGCCCTCATCCCAACCTCCGGGGAATCCAATTTACACCACTCTTCCGCCAGACGCTGCTGTTACCTATGGTAATATTACAGCTGACCCAGGCACAACAGCTACCAGAGAGAACCCCGGAGAAAGCTAGTAGCGCCACATATCGGTTTCTCAGTGCAGCAACCAGGAACAAATATTTTGTATGAATCTTTAGCTCCGCAGCCTTCCGCCCACCACTCCCTCCACACTGATCCAGGATCAGCCCTGTGTTATTGAGCCAGCAGAGACAACTCATAGAGATAGATAGAGGACTCCATTGAGAGTTTCCACCATTTTAAATTAGTCAACTGGGTGGGGATTCTTATGAGATGGGAGCAATTAGCCAATGATCTGAGCATCGTCTCATCAAATCGGGTTGCCAGCCAGTGGTTAGTAATTGGCTTTATGCTATATCACTACCATCTAGTGGCCACAATAAATTAATGACACACAAGATTTGGTTCAGGACTCCAGCACTGTTGGAGATGGTAAAACACCAATACTAGCTTTACACTTTTTCAAACACAAAAGAAGAAGAAGGTTGACTACTTTAAAACTTAGATAGCCTCAATGGTGCTGCAGTTATGGCAGCCGGCGAGAGCATTGCAGCTTTGGTTGAGCTGTGTACCAAGAGAGAGCAGAAGGTTTTTTCTGCCACGACGGGAGTAGAAGTTTGGGGGTTGTTTTTTTTCTCCCTGTGTGTCGGCCACTGCTCATTCTCTCAAAATGTTGGCGCCCGGAGAACACGCGTTTCCGACGTGAGCAGGACGATTATGAGAGGGAGTTACGCTGGGGCCGCAAGCAAAGTCAGGAGAAGAAGAATGTTGGGAAAGGGGCACAGAAAGGTGGATTTCTGAGGAGAAATTGAGGGTTAAGAGGAAGATGAGGTTGAAGAGAATGAGAAAGGCACAAGTTGGATTTTAATTGGTGGAATAGGGCGATAAAAATGGAGATGGAGTTGTTGGAGGAGATTGGTGTCAAGTGCAAACGGAATGAGCCGTGAGCCAGACTGAGTTCTGGACGTGGAAGTGAATAAGGACGAGTTAAATAAGGTGGAAGGTGTGGTGAAGAACTCGGCACCTGAGCCTCAATGGACATGAGAAGAATCTGGTCCAGACATTTTTGGAGAAAGTGGATCCTTGCCTTTTGGCAGATCCATTTGTGGTTTCAGGCGGGATGAGAAAGGAAGTTGGGTGTAGTTGAATCAGTGAAGGTAACCTAGGTAACCTGTAATTTGATTTGTGATATTTGTTTATGTTTCTTCTGACCAGAAGGAGCGGGTACCATTGGAAGCAGTGCTTTCTGGGGTAGTGTTAAGTGTGGAGGTGGAGCCATTGAAGTTGACGATTCCTGGTGTTTGTGATGCCTGTCGACACAGCCCCTGTGATGAGCGTGGTGAAACAGAGGAGTCACTATCAGGCCTTTTGAGTCAGAGTCTCTACCAGACAAAGTCATGTTAGGATACATCAGTTATCATCAAATCAAATCAAATGTATTTATATAGCCCTTCGTACATCAGCTGATATCTCAAAGTGCTGTGCAGAAACCCAGCCTAAAACCCCAAACAGCAAGCAATGCAGGTGTAGAAGCAGTTATCCTGCTAGAGCTTCTGTTCCGAATCCACTGCAGTGTTTCAGGTGCCACGTTTATAGTCGTGTCACAGCGGTGTGTAGGACGGAGTGTCCAAGATGTGGAGGAGCGGTGTGCAGGAGGGCATTGGGATAGAGGATTGTGTCATTTCAGTGGATAAAGTTTGTGTGTGTCATGTCAACAGTAGGGGTGTCCATGTTGCTGGGGATCGGAAGTGTCCGGTGAGAGAGAGAGACGCAGGTTGAGGTGGCTAGAGTCAGAGTAGTGCAGAAGGTGTCGTATGCTGAGGGACTGAAGAAGGTAGAGGAGGATGGGGTCCTGGGTGAGGGATCCTGAGAGGATGCCTGTGAATAGTAGATATGTGCCAGCACAGAGGGATAGGCCAATGAGTGATACACTATATATACAAAAGTATGTGGACACACCTTCAAATTGGTGGATTCGGCTATTTCAGCCACACCTATTGCTGAAAGGTGTATAAAATCAAGCACACAGCCAATCAATCCCCATGTACAAACATTGGCAGTAGAATGACCTGCTGTTTTGCAGCAACTCCATATTCATGCCCTTGATTTTGGTATGAGATGTTAGTCAAGCAGCTGTCCACATACTTTTGTTCATGTAGTGTATATGCTTCAGCAAGATTGACTTCTTAGTGTCCAAATCAATGGTTATCAACTGTACCGCAGTTTCTGCAGAGAAATATTTGGGTATATGAGATTTGACTTCAGAAGAGTTACAGGGTGTGTGGTGCCCTATCCTCCCAGGGCATTGGCATGGTGCAGGAACAGATAGGGTCAAAGTAATGGAATGGGATAGTGTTTTTTAAAATTGATTGTAGGGTTAGTTGGGTGTTTTTAAATTGTATTTCTTTATAGCCTCTGCCCTGTTATTAAACATGATAAATAACCTGAATAGAGTGTATGTCTTGTCTGTCTGGATCATTTCCTCTGAGTCCTAATGTAACCTGTTCATAAAAGCAGCCAATCAACAGCTGATCACCGCACTCGGTCTTTGGAAAATAAGTTCCTGTGATTTGGAGAAGACATGTGTTTCTCGAGTCTGTCTAATTTCTGTTTTTTTTTAAGACAGTTATTGATTTACTAATGACTTGCAGCAGGTACACATTGAAATATTGTTTTCAAGTAACCCACCACTAGACAATACTGGACATTTCATTGTTTATGTATCATTGAAGGAGCAACAGACACAGCTACATATAAGCCAAACTAAGGTGTCTTTTCATACCTTAAGAGTTGAACCTGTATATTTACAGTGTAAAATATCCACACAACTGCAAATGGACGAGTTAAAGTTGATCTTATACGATCTTCTCGTACACAAATAAAACATCCCTTCCTGACATAAACATAAAAAGTCTAAACGTGAGAGAAAACACTAGCAAAAAGCACAAAAGAGTAATAAGGTGAGTCATGTCCAAGGGGAAAGGCCTTAACAGCACACTGTGGTGTCTATATGTGAGCTCTTCATAGCCAAGGCATTGACCAATAGATACTCTCTTTACTAACTAGTGAGGTGAACCTTGGTTGCAAGTGATCAAGGGAATGTTTAAAAAATATATATATTAGCATCAGGATCTGTGCAGTCGCTGAGGAGTACACAGGTGAATGACCATCTACCTGAATTACATCAATATTTCTCTCTGAAACTAATCATAGCCAAATTCTTCACTTTCCATCTTGTTCAAAGTGATCAAATTCAAAACATCCAACTGATTCTCATTCATCTCTCTCATCTGTCTAATGCTCCTAATGTGAGCCAGTAGTCAGTAATCATCCCCATTGGTCCTGGTTGGGTAATGAGAATGTGTCAGTGTCCTCCTGCAGCGGGAACGTGTCTGAAATGGCCCCCTATTCCCTATTTAGTGCCCTACTTATGATCAGAGCCATGTGGGTAAACAGAGTGTACAAAACATTAGGAACACCTGCTCTTTCCACGACAGACTGACCAGGTGAAAGATATGATCCCTTATTGATGTCACCTGTTAAATCCACTTTATTTAACTAGGCAAGTCAGTGAAGAACAAATTCTTATTTACAATGACGAGCCTACGCCGGGCCAAACCCTAACGACGCTGAGCCAATGGTGCGCCTCCCTATGACAATCTCCAATCACGGCTGGATGTGATACAGCCTGGAATCTGAACCAGGGTCTGTAGTGACGCCTCTAGCACTACGATACAGTGCCTTAGACCGCTGTGATACAGCCTGGAATCTAAACCAGGGTCTGTAGTGACGCCTCTAGCACTACGATACAGTGCCTTAGACCGCTGTGATACAGCCTGGAATCTAAACCAGGGTCTGTAGTGACGCCTCTAGCACTACGATACAGTGCCTTAGACCGCTGCGCCAATCAGTGGAGATGAAGGGGAGGAGACAGGTTTAAGACATGGATTGTGTATCTGTGTGTACAAGTCTTTTTTTATTTATTTACAATAAACAACCATACATAAACAAAGTAAACACATTTCAACAAACATCAATGACATCACACCTGCCGCGACCCACATGTTTTCATCGCAGCCATAGACTTCATGTACATCTCACAACCACACCCCCTAAGTGTGCCATTCAGAGGGTGACCGGACAAGACAAAATATTTCAGTGGCTATGAACAGGGTATGATAGTAGGTGTGGTGGTGGTGTGGGGGGGGGGGGGGGGGGGTTGCAAGTCAATATTAGGAAGTTATTATTAATGTTTTGTACACTCAGTGTATATTATGTAATAGGGAATAGGGTTCATTTCAGATGTAACCTAGGTGTGACATTGTGTGATGTCTGATGACGTCATCAGAACTCTTCGTGATTGTGTCTCAGCGGCTCCTGGCTGGGCTGAATGAAGACACCCTCCATAGCTTTCCAGTAGTTGTTCTGGTTGGCAGTGCCCATGCCATGCACCTCCCTCTGCCCGCGGATGGGGTGGCCGTACTGCTCGCCCGTCACGGTCAGGAAGGCGTCGGTGCCGACGTGCTTGAAGCGCACCGCCTCGTCCCGCTCCCAGATGGAGCCGTCACACTGCACCTTCCACACGTCCAGGTCATCCCCCTCGCCGTTCTCGCCGAACGCACTCACCTCCTAAAAGGTTGACGGACAGCATTGAGGGTTAGTGGTGTGTATTTGTTACCTGGTTGCGGGACGGTGACTAGCTAAAATAGCGTGTGTGTTGTATTACTTGACTATTGACAGCAGCCACCTAGGTGTGTGTGTGTGTGTGTGTGTGTGTATTCCCACTGCCTCTCTTACCTGGTTGTTGGACAGCGGCGAGCTGAAGTGGTGTGTGTGGAGGTTACGTCCCGTGGTCATGTGCGTGATGCGGATGGCCTGCCCACACTTGATGGGCAAGCCGCGTTGGCAGGTCCCGTTGGGCTTCCCCCGAATCCTCCAGTAACTGTTGGCGTCATCTGCACTCTCCACGCCCGTCACAGACTGCTGTCCACTGCCTACAGTTTAACAAGGAGTCAACAGCTTTACCTCAACCGCCATCTTGTCTTCATTCCCCTCTTCCTGGCCAGAGAGGTGGTGGGTATATAATTTGTGGAACGTTCCAACAGAAATCTGTTACAAAAACTTTGTAAAGTACAAGGTTGCCAACAAAACAACAGCATACAAAAGGTAGCACGACCAATTCCCCTAGCTGACGAAAAGGCATCAACTCACCACGTAGCTTACTCATAATGTTTGTCCATAGGCTACCAGAGTTAGGACATTTTTCAGAATAAACATTGGGAGTGAAAAACGTAATGAAATAGCCCATGCCCTTCCCAGTATCTTATTCTGCCGCTATACAATTTCACAAATTATACCACCCCCCCCCCAGAGAGGTATCAGTTCATATAGTATACAGCTGCCATCTAGCCTACCTGTTCAGGGAACAGTCAAGTAGAGTTTCAAAGCCTAAATGTGTAGCCTCAAGAACACAAAAGTAGCACTTGGTTTGAATAATTGAGGTCAGTTTTAATTCCACTCAATGACACGAAATGGCTGGCTACACCTGTAATAGCGTACAGTGTTACAGTTAAATCCCTCCTCCTTTGGGTTCTGTTGTGTATTAGACTACAGTACACCCGTGTCCGGTGCAACTGATACCTCTCTGGGGATGGCAAGATTTGCATGAACAGCGAAGCTTACATTTAGCTGTAAACTACACTAGGCTAGACCTCCTACTACCTTCTATGTCTCGATCAGTGGTAAAAAAAAAAAAAATATCCAATAGCGACACTTGAACGTAAGCACCTGCTTATTGTGTTGCTATAAAAATGTTATACGTTAGATTGATAGGATCCATTGTTGCAACAGTGTTCCCCCTCGATTGTGTTCCACTTGATTGAGACACCGTAGCGAGAGCGATTCTCGACTAATCTAGGTCGACTGCACATAAATAGCAGTCATATAGACTAACAGAGTGTATGGTTATTATATACTCATTTAAACGCTTTATAGATTTAGCTTAAATCTCTCCTTTTGACCTGTAGTTATGATATGTGGACCAACCGGTTTATTGCTTGCTATAGGTTGGGCTTGATGTATGTGTTCATTGATTGAAACACACCAATATTCTGATTTAACGACATTGATTCTTGGTCAATCGCCTAACTGAATTTTGGGATGAAGGTTTATGATGATGGCTTACCTGAGCCGTATTTGACATCATGGGAGTGCAGCCGAACGTTGTGTCTCGTGTTCAGCAATTTCACAAGTGAACCGCAGGTGACATAGTTGAACTCGGACTCCCGAGCCTGGCATTTGGACCACAAAAGAACGACCAACAAGGATTTGATGAAGCCGCGGAGAGCGTGAATGAATCCCATGTTTGTGTCTATGCGGACATAACCGAGAGCTAGAGGATGTGAAGCTCGAGGACAGGCACTTTCAAACGTTAATGTGGATGTAAACCAATCAGAGCATGACAAGTCCCTGAACACGGAAGTAAAGGAGAACACACGCTGTTCTGTGATTGGTTGAAGTACTTGTGACGTCACGTATATTGATAATACCTTTGGAAGGCGGAAATGAAAAGCTTGTTAGAAAACTACTGAGGATACAACACAATATTGCCTTTTGTCAGAGGAAAACAACACACGATTGTCATGTTGTTAAAGACTCTAGCGCTCAAGCCATAGATGGTTCTCTCTGCTACCGAACGGCAAGCGGTACCGGTGCACCAGGTTTGGAACCAACAGGACCCTGAACAGCTTCTTACCCCCAAGCCATGGGACTGCTAAACAAGGCTGCTTTCACTGACTCTGTGCACACACACTAGACTTCTACCTATATGTACTGTACATAGTTACCTCAATTACCTCGTACCCCTGCACATTAACTAGGTACTGGTACTCCCTGTATATAGCCATGTTATTATATCGTACCCCTGCGCATCGACTCAGTACTGGTACTCCCTGTATATAGCCATGTTATTACCTCGTACCCCTGCACATTAACTAGGTACTGGTACTCCCTGTATATAGCCATGTTATTACCTCGTACCCCTGCACATTAACTAGGTACTGGTACTCCCTGTATATAGCCATGTTATTACCTCGTACCCCTGCACATTAACTAGGTACTGGTACTCTCTGTATATAGCCATGTTATTACCTCGTACCCCTGCACATTAACTAGGTACTGGTACTCTCTGTATATAGCCATGTTATTACCTCGTACCCCTGCACATTAACTAGGTACTGGTACTCCCTGTATATAGCCATGTTATTACCTCGTACCCCTGCACATTAACTAGGTACTGGTACTCCCTGTATATAGCCATGTTATTACCTCGTACCCCTGAACATTAACTAGGTACTGGTACTCCCTGTATATAGCCATGTTATTACCTCGTACCCCTGAACATTAACTAGGTACTGGTACTCCCTGTATATAGCCATGTTATTACCTCGTACCCCTGAACATTAACTAGGTACTGGTACACCCTGTATATAGCCATGTTATTACCTCGTACCCCTGCACATTAACTAGGTACTGGTACTCCCTGTATATAGCCATGTTAATACCTCGTACCCCTGCACATTAACTAGGTACTGGTACTCCGTGTATATAGCCATGTTATTACCTCGTACCCCTGCACATTAACTAGGTACTGGTACTCCCTGTATATAGCCATGTTATTACCTCGTACCCCTGCACATTAACTAGGTACTGGTACTCTCTGTATATAGCCATGTTATTACCTCGTACCCCTGCACATTAACTAGGTACTGGTACTCTCTGTATATAGCCATGTTATTACCTCGTACCCCTGCACATTAACTAGGTACTGGTACTCCCTGTATATAGCCATGTTATTACCTCGTACCCCTGCACATTAACTAGGTACTGGTACTCCCTGTATATAGCCATGTTATTACCTCGTACCCCTGAACATTAACTAGGTACTGGTACTCCCTGTATATAGCCATGTTATTACCTCGTACCCCTGAACATTAACTAGGTACTGGTACTCCCTGTATATAGCCATGTTATTACCTCATACCCCTGAACATTAACTAGGTACGGGTACTCCCTGTATATAGCCATGTTATTACCTCGTACCCCTGAACATTAACTAGGTACTGGTACACCCTGTATATAGCCATGTTATTACCTCGTACCCCTGCACATTAACTAGGTACTGGTACACCCTGTATATAGCCATGTTATTACCTCGTACCCCTGCACATTAACTAGGTACTGGTACTCCCTGTATATAGCCATGTTATTACCTCGTACCCCTGAACATTAACTAGGTACTGGTACTCCCTGTATATAGCCATGTTATTACCTCGTACCCCTGAACATTAACTAGGTACGGGTACTCCCTGTATATAGCCATGTTATTACCTCGTACCCCTGAACATTAACTAGGTACTGGTACACCCTGTATATAGCCATGTTATTACCTCGTACCCCTGAACATTAACTAGGTACGGGTACTCCCTGTATATAGCCATGTTATTACCTCGTACCCCTGAACATTAACTAGGTACTGGTACACCCTGTATATAGCCATGTTATTACCTCGTACCCCTGCACATTAACTAGGTACTGGTACTCCCTGTATATAGCCATGTTATTACCTCGTACCCCTGCACATTAACTAGGTACTGGTACTCCCTGTATATAGCCATGTTATTACCTCGTACCCCTGAACATTAACTAGGTACTGGTACTCCCTGTATATAGCCATGTTATTACCTCGTACCCCTGAACATTAACTAGGTACTGGTACTCCCTGTATATAGCCATGTTATTACCTCGTACCCCTGAACATTAACTAGGTACTGGTACACCCTGTATATAGCCATGTTATTACCTCGTACCCCTGCACATTAACTAGGTACTGGTACTCCCTGTATATAGCCATGTTAATACCTCGTACCCCTGCACATTAACTAGGTACTGGTACTCTCTGTATATAGCCATGTTATTACCTCGTACCCCTGCACATTAACTAGGTACTGGTACTCTCTGTATATAGCCATGTTATTACCTCGTACCCCTGCACATTAACTAGGTACTGGTACTCCCTGTATATAGCCATGTTATTACCTCGTACCCCTGCACATTAACTAGGTACTGGTACTCCCTGTATATAGCCATGTTATTAGCTCGTACCCCTGAACATTAACTAGGTACTGGTACTCCCTGTATATAGCCATGTTATTACCTCGTACCCCTGAACATTAACTAGGTACTGGTACTCCCTGTATATAGCCATGTTATTACCTCGTACCCCTGAACATTAACTAGGTACGGGTACTCCCTGTATATAGCCATGTTATTACCTCGTACCCCTGAACATTAACTAGGTACTGGTACACCCTGTATATAGCCATGTTATTACCTCGTACCCCTGCACATTAACTAGGTACTGGTACACCCTGTATATAGCCATGTTATTACCTCGTACCCCTGCACATTAACTAGGTACTGGTACTCCCTGTATATAGCCATGTTATTACCTCGTACCCCTGAACATTAACTAGGTACTGGTACTCCCTGTATATAGCCATGTTATTACCTCGTACCCCTGAACATTAACTAGGTACTGGTACACCCTGTATATAGCCATGTTATTACCTCGTACCCCTGCACATTAACTAGGTACTGGTACACCCTGTATATAGCCATGTTATTACCTCGTACCCCTGCACATTAACTAGGTACTGGTACACCCTGTATATAGCCATGTTATTACCTCGTACCCCTGCACATTAACTAGGTACTGGTACTCAGTGTGTATTACAGTGTGTGTTTATTCCTCATGTCACTATTTCTATGTTTTTATCTAAGTCTGCCTTGTTGGAAACTGACCCGGAAGTAAGCATTTAGTCTACGTCTGTTGTTTACCAAGCATGTGACAAATCAAATGTTTACATTTAAAAAAAAAAGGTTTTATTTATTTAGTAGGTAATCAAAGACCCCTTGATATTACTTGGGTTTATATGTTGTTGTTTTTTAAATTTGAGTATTTTTATGTGACCATTGTACACGGACCCCATTGGCCAACCATATCATTCAATGACTTCTCTTTCCTCCATATGTACTATATAAAGCTGGACATGTACAAATAAAGTATACTTTCACCTGCTCTGTGCTTTCAGGTCAATGATATTAAGGACAGGAGGAGACAAGAAAAGAAGGTACGGAGAGAAACCCTACTTCAGACGATTGTGATCTCAAATTGATCTCAAATTGATCAACATATGGCCCTTATACAGTATATACACACACACACACACACACACACACACACACACACACACACACACACACACACACACACACACACACAGTCCCTTCTGTAAACCTATGAATTAAAAAGCACAATTTGGAGTCAGGTTCTTTAAGATACTATTTATTACATGTCCCAGAATCTGTCCTTAAGTAGAATGACTTCATGGGACGTTTCATTCCGGGCCGACCTATCGTGTCCCAGAGAAAGGGATGACGATCCTTCCCAGTTTCTGGGAGAGGTATATCTCCCTCCTGGTCTGTCTGTTAAGGCTGGACAGGGCGGCCTGGAGGATTCCCCTCAGAGTCGTAGTGGTAGAGTCCGAACCCCGGGAGCTGCTGCTCACCGGAGGGAGACGGCCTGTGTACCTGTGATGAGGGGTCTGGCCAAGCTTCTGTGAAAATAGGAGGAGAAAACCATGATCTATTATGTTGCCTAACTACACAGTCCAGTTTAAATCAGGAGTCACCAACCATCCTCCTGGAGAGCTACTGGATGTGCCAGCTTCTGCTCCAGCCCTATACAAGCACCTGATTCAGCCAATCCCGGTTCTAAGGAGCAGATGATGAGTTAGAATCAGGTGTGTTAGATTAGGGCTGGAATGCACCGCATGCATACCCCCCCACACACACACACACACCTGATTGGGATTGACATGAAGGTCTGAAAAGCACATTATTTTAAAAATATTTTTTAATGATCATTTGCAAGAAAATGTAAATGAGCTATTAACACGCTGAGATGCCACATACAGTATTGTCTTCCTGTCAGAGGAAGAAGCAGAAAAATACTGGAATTATTTGTATTTTGGTTGTTATTAGTTTCAAAATATCTCAGAGAAGGTTCAACTTACCAACTGCCATAACTGCCCCCAAAAAAGTTTTATTTCACCAAATTTTTACTTTCTGCAAGCACAGGAAATTCAGCACACCAGATTTTACACTATGATTTCACTATTAGATGTTCAATGTTTCTTTAGATAAAATTTAAAAAAAAAAAGGAATAGTTTCACCCTATTAAAACGAGAGTTCAGTTTCATTAATAACAAGGTTGACCTAAATATGAGGGACGTGTTTGTGTTTTTAAAATTAACATTAAAACACAAATCACATGCAATAAATTATATTTTTCACAAATTACTATGTCGAAGCAACAAAAAAGCTAGGGCTTTACAATGAATGTCAAAACTTCAATAAACGTTGGGGTTAGGTAGGTGAAATAGTAAGTCACAGAGGATGGACATTTTAAAATGCTGAATTTTGGCTCTAGCAAGTCTTTATTCATATATAAAACAAAATCTGATTTATTGAATTTTCCATCTGGTCTTTATTAAATGGTACTTCATTTAATATAGCAGGGTGTTTAAAAATGCAATATTTGTGCAAAATGTCTCATAACACTAACAAAGGGAGGCAAAGGCATTCAATTCGCGGATATGGAATGACCCATATACTCTCGAAGAATAGAACTTCTAAATACCTCAGGAGTTTAATTCAACTGTCCCCATCAGAACCCAACATATACGCTTGTTTTACTCCAATGTTTGTAAACGATGTAAATCTAAACAGACACTATATTACCTCCAGAAATGGTATAATGTTGATATCATAGATGGTCAGTCCTTGCATCCATAGCTCTGTCTATGAATTAGAGAGTGGTTACATTTCTCCAGGCCCGTCCCTCAGCTTTTTTTTTTAACCAAAACAGACACACGCGGGGGGATATTGTTTCAATTATCGATTCTAGTTTAAATGTCAATCACTACACACACACACGGGCGCACTTACCTTTTTGTTGAAAAGCTCAGGGTTAATGTATTCTGCCTTTGCATTGGCATGGGTGTGAAAGGCAATCTTATTCAGCCAGTCCTGTTGCTCCATCCTCAGAATGGTTGACGACTGCTCCTCTGGTACCTCTTTCGTGTTTCCTGTGCACTGATTGGTCGAGGGGTCCAGGTCAAGTCCTTCGACCGAAGAGATCACAACATATTTAGGTGTGGGTGATGGAAAGGCGTCAACCGCCAAAGGACCAGCAGCAGTTACATTCAAAGGAGATACATTCATCTCCTTGTCTAACGTTGATGTCTTCTTCTGATCATGGAGGGCAGAGTTATCAGGTGTAGGGCTGATAAACAGCGGGGCCCCGTCTGCTTTTCTGGCCTGGAGAAGTTTCAGCAGGACTTTGGAAACTACCATCTCTAGCTCCTTGTAGGTCCCTCTTCTCTCAAGGAAAGCTTTGAATTCCTCATTCAGGTACTGAGCCATGGGGTCGCAGAGACTGACAATGGATGACGGGGCTTGGGAAGAGGGGCCTGAGGTTCTGCTGGACAGAACCGTGTCTTCATCCGGCACCCATTCCTGGTCCTGGTCCAACAGTTTTAGATTTCTGAAGAGGTCACATTCTGATATGAGAGAATAAACTTGACTGTTGTCGGGGTCGGAGCTTCCCGGCTCAACCATCCTCTTCAGACTGTGGTCGGGGTCTGAGCTATCTGGCTCATCCATCTCTTTCAAATTGTTGTCGGGGTCGGAGCTTCCCGGCTCATCCATCCTCTTCAGACTGTTGTCGGGGTCTGAGCTATCTAGCTCATCCATCCTCTTCAGACTGTTGTCGGGGTCGGAGCTTCCCCCCTCATCCATCCTCTTCAGACTGTTGTTGGGGTCGGAGCTTCCCGGCTCATCCATCCTCTTCAAACTGTTGTCGGAGTCGGAGCTTCCTGCAGCATCCATCCTCTTCAGACTGTTGTCGGAGTCGGAGCTTCCCGGCTCATCCATCCTCTTCAGACTGTTGTTGGGGTCGGAGCTATCTGGCTCATCCATCCTCTTCAGACTGTTGTCGGGGTCAGAGCTATTTGGCTCATCCATCCTCTTCAGACTGTTGTCGGGGTCGGAGCTTCCCCCCTCATCCATCCTCTTCAGACTGTTGTTGGGGTCGGAGCTTCCCGGCTCATCCATCCTCTTCAAACTGTTGTCGGAGTCGGAGCTTCCTGCAGCATCCATCCTCTTCAGACTGTTGTCGGAGTCGGAGCTTCCCGGCTCATCCATCCTCTTCAAACTGTTGTCGGGGTCTGAGCTTCCCCCCTCATCCATCCTCTTCAGACTGTTGTCGAGGTCGGAGCTATCTGGCTCATCCATCCTCTTCAGACTGTTGTCGGGGTTGGAGCTTCCCCCCTCATCCATCCTCGTCAGACTGTTGTCGGGGTCTGAGCTTCCTGCAGCATCCATCCTCATCAGACTGTTGTCAGGGTCTGAGCTTCCTGCAGCATCCATCCTCATCAGACTGTTGTCAGGGTCTGAGCTTCCTGCAGCATCCATCCTCTTCAGACTGTTGTTGGGGTCGGAGCTTCCCGGCTCATCCATCCTCTTCAAACTGTTGTCGGAGTCGGAGCTTCCTGCAGCATCCATCCTCTTCAGACTGTTGTTGGAGTCGGAGCTTCCCGGCTCATCCATCCTCTTCAAACTGTTGTCGGGGTCTGAGCTTCCCCCCTCATCCATCCTCTTCAGACTGTTGTCGAGGTCGGAGCTATCTGGCTCATCCATCCTCTTCAGACTGTTGTCGGGGTTGGAGCTTCCCCCCTCATCCATCCTCGTCAGACTGTTGTCGGGGTCTGAGCTTCCTGCAGCATCCATCCTCATCAGACTGTTGTCAGGGTCTGAGCTTCCTGCAGCATCCATCCTCATCAGACTGTTGTCAGGGTCTGAGCTTCCTGCAGCATCCATCCTCATCAGACTGTTGTCAGGGTCTGAGCTTCCTGCAGCATCCATCCTCATCAGACTGTTGTCAGGGTCTGAGCTTCCTGGCTCATCCATCCTCGTCAGACTGTTGTCAGGGTCTGAGCTTCCTGCAGCATCCATCCTCATCAGACTGTTGTCAGGGTCTGAGATTCCCACCACATCCATCCTCTTCAGAATCCAGACGTTATAACGGCCTGTAACAGGCCTAATGTTCTTTCAATGTAGACTATGTAGGCCTAGCCATTTTTTTTTGCAAACAAAAAAGGCTTGGCTTACTACGTGTCCAATCACTTCTTTCAGTGATTGGACAAATGCATAATGGGAACAATAGAATTAAAGAATTAGAATGTTGGCCAATTATGCATCATCCATTATGTCATTGAGAAGAAAATAAGTCATTCACAGAACATAGAAACAAATAAATATTATTAAGATTTCTGAATGTTTTATTTCTGTGATGATCAGTCTTTGTTTTTCCTTTGACTAAAGGAAAAAAAAAAGAGAGAAATAAATCCTAAAACACGTCACATAAAAGTACCATTTTGATCCAATAGAGGTCACGTGAATCCATAAAATTAGATTACGGATTTCAATGCAGCCGTGAGTCAGTCGGACGAGCTGTGTACTTTTTCGATCGAATTCCATGATTTATTATTATTGGGTATGATGTGTATGCTAGAGAGGCAGATTGCAGTTTTTTTTTTTTTTTTTAACTCAACGCGTTTCTAAATATAGTGTGCTCGCTTGCAATAGTCTTTCCTATTTGATACAATAATTGAACAATTGTAGGCCTGTTTCTTATATGTTCATCCATTTATAGGTATGCTAGGGCCATAGCTAGGGCAATGGCCTCTATATGATTAGGCTGTGAAAGTGACCATAGTGACGTTTTTTCCCCCAGTCTGAGCGGAATGAGTCCAGTTGCCTTCCAGTGCGTTAGTTTGACTAGCTGTCCAATCCGCAGGCAGTCGGCTAACATCGGGACATGCTTTTATGGATCAATAAGAAGATGCTCAATGGCGCTAAGCAAAATATGTTTTTTCTAATCCGGATATGCAAATGACCTGATTCGCTGACTCAAATCATATAGGTGGAATTACCACGAAGTAAGGCAATTGGGGACAACAAGAACAAGTAGATTGTGTTCTTGTGAGTGTTTTAAATGAGTAATTATCTACAACGTTCAGGAGATGATCACGTTTGGCGGCTTACAATATTTCTATAAATTCTGTACGTAGATTTTTTATTTTTATTTTATTTTTTAAAGTGAACACCACAAACTCATGTCGGGAAAAGAAAAAGGTGAAACTAATCTACGCCCGTTTCTGATAAAAACCTTAGGGCATCTAGCCTCGGGGGATGCCTTGCTTGATCACACCCTCCTTCCTTGCTCCTGGACTGCCTTGCCTCTTCCACCAATCCATTTGTTTCTAATGGACGGAAAAGAGCAGAAGCTATGAGCTGTCCGATCAGGTCCATTGTTTACCGAGTCCACTGTCGAGTTGTCGCAAAACCGGTGAATTGAACATCGATACATTGTTGCGGCGCAGCTCAGTGTTGCGCGGAGGGAACAAAATAGCTCTGTAGTTTGAATCGCCCTGTCTGTCTGCTGTGCTGTGTCCTCTTTTCCACCAGTGTCCAGCGATAATGCCTCAACCCAAAGTCAAGTTGGTGGTGACAGGAGACGATTTTGGGTACTGTCCAAAGAGGAATCAGGGGGATAGTGGATTGTTTCCCAAGCCGGGGGGGGGGGGGGGGGGGGGGGGGCATATCTAATGTGTCCCTTTTGGTTAACGCCTCTTTAGCGAAATAAGCGACAGAGCTGGTCAAAATTAGATGTAGTAAAGTAGGCTACATGGTTTACTTTCATAGCTCATATGTGACGTTTAATAGACTACAGATAAATTACATTAAGGGTGTGTTGGTAAATTCAATCTGGAATGTCACAGTGCGCTATGGTCGTTCGTATATTCAGTGTTGTCAGATTGTCCATTCATAAAATTCAGAGAGTTTCGCTCTGAGCGTTCAGAGCCACACTGGACGCTCTGGCGGAGGAGTAGGGTTGATCCGTGTTCTGACATCACAACGGCAGTCAAACACCCAAACTAACTGGCCAATGTCGGCTACTTCCAGACACCAATGAGAGAACCCCTCACTCTGACCATTTTACTCACCAGAGCTGGTTAAGCTGTTTTATAATCCAGAGTTTTGGTGACTGTTTACTGACACCTGCCACAGTCAAGTGGTGTTGAGCGTTAGTATACTAAATGTCTACTGAATATAATTTTTAAAACAATACATTCACAACACATTAAGTGTGTTCCCGCAGGCCACTACTCTACTACCACATATCTACAATACAACATCCATGTGTACGTGTGTATAGTGCGTATGTTATCATATGTCTGTTCCTATGTGTGTGTTGCGTCACAGTAACCCGCTGTTCCATAAGGTGTATTTTTTTGTCTTTGTGGGGTATGCATGGGTGTCCGAGCTGTGTGCCAGTAGTTCAAACAGACAGCTCGGTGCATTCAACATGTCAATACCTCTCACATATAGTAGTGATGAAGTCAATCTCTCCTCCACTTTGGGCTGCCCTGTTCTGAGCCAATTGCAATTTTCCTAAGTCCCTCTTTGTGGCACCTGACCACACGACTGAACGGTAGTCCAGGTGTGACAAAACTAGGACCTGTAGGACCTGCCTTGTTGATATAGTGCTGTTAAGAAGGTAGAAACTAGGGCCTGTAGGACCTGCCTTGTTGATAGGGCTGTTAAGAAGGTAGAAACTAGGGCCTGTAGGACCTGCCTTGTTGATAGGGCTGTTAAGAAGGTAGAAACTAGGGCCTGTAGGACCTGCCTTGTTGATAGGGCTGTTAAGAAGGTAGAAACTAGGGCCTGGGCTTGTCTCAGGATGGTAAGTTGGTGGTTGAAGATATCCCTCTAGTGGTGTGGGGGCTGTGCTTTGGCAAAGTGGGTGGGGTTATATCCTTCCTGTTTGGCCCTGTCCGGGGGTGTCCTCGGATGGGGCCACAGTGTCTCCTGACCCCTCCTGTCTCAGCCTCCAGTATTTATGCTGCAGTAGTTTATGTGTCGGGGGGCTGGGGTCAGTTTGTTATATCTGGAGTACTTCTCCTGTCCTATTCGGTGTCCTGTGTGAATCTAAGTGTGCGTTCTCTAATTCTCTCCTTCTCTCTTTCTTTCTCTCTCTCGGAGGACCTGAGCCCTAGGACCATGCCCCAGGACTACCTGACATGATGACTCCTTGCTGTCCCCAGTCCACCTGGCCATGCTGCTGTTCCAGTTTCAACTGACCTGAGCCCTAGGACCATGCCCCAGGACTACCTGACATGATGACTCCTTGCTGTCCCCAGTCTACCTGGCCATGCTGCTGCTCCAGTTTCAACTTCCACCTGACTGTGCTGCTGCTCTAGTTTCAACTGTTCTGCCTTATTATTATTCGACCATGCTGGTCATTTATGAACATTGAACATCTTGACCATGTTCTGTTATAATCTCCACCCGGCACAGCCAGAAGAGGACTGGCCACCCCACATAGCCTGGTTCCTCTCTAGGTTTCTTCCTAGGTATTGGCCTTTCTAGGGAGTTTTTCCTAGCCACCGTGCTTCTCCACCTGCATTGCTTGCTGTTTGGGGTTTTAGGCTGGGTTTCTGTACAGCACTTTGAGATATCAGCTGATGTACGAAGGGCTATATAAATAAATTTGATTTGATTTGATTTGATTTAAGAAGGTAGAAACTAGGGCCTGTAGGACCTGCCTTGTTGATAGGGCTGTTAAGAAGGTAGAAACTAGGGCCTGTAGGACCTGCCTTGTTGATAGGGCTGTTAAGAAGGTAGAAACTAGGGCCTGTAGGACCTGCCTTGTTGATAGGGCTGTTAAGAAGGTAGAAACTAGGGCCTGTAGGACCTGCCTTGTTGATAGAGCTGTTAAGAAGGTAGAAACTAGGGCCTGTAGGACCTGCCTTGTTGATAGAGCTGTTAAGAAGGTAGAAACTAGGGCCTGTAGGACCTGCCTTGTTGATACGGCTGTTAAGACAGAGCAGCGCTTTATTATGGACAGAATTCTCCCCGTCTTAGCTACTGTTGTATCAATATGTTTTGAGAGGTCTTCAGTGAGAGTGAGATGTTGTCAGTGAGAGTGAGATGTCAGTGAGATGTCGTCAGTGAGAGTGAGATGTTATCAGTGAGAAGTTGTTAGTGAGATGTCATCAGTGAGAAGTTGTTAGTGAGATGTCATCAGTGAGATGTTGTCAGTGAGAGTGAGATGTCATTAGTGAGATGTCATCAGTGAGTTGTCATCAGTGAGATGTCATCAGTGAGATATCTTCAGTGAGATGTTGTTAATGAGATGTCATCAGTGAGATATCTTCAGTGAGTTGTCAACAGTGAGATGTCATCAGTGAGATGTTGTCAGTGAGATATCTTCAGTGAGATGTCATCAGTGAGACGTCGTTAGTGAGATGTCATCAGTGAGATATCTTCAGTGAGATGTTGTTAGTGAGACGTCGTCAGTGAGATGTCATCAATGAGAGGTTTACAGTCCGTGTCCAAGAACACCAAGGTAACCTGTCTAAATGACTACCCGCCCTGTAACACTCACATCTGTAGCCATGAAATTCTTTAAAAGACTGGTCATGGCTCACATCAACACCATCCTCCCAGACCCTGGACCTACTCCAATTTGCATGCCGCTCCAACAGATCCACAGATGATGCAATCTCTATTGCACTCCACACTGACCTTTCTTATTTAGACACAATGAACACCTATGTGAGAATGCTGTTCATTGACTACAGCTCAGCGTCCAACACCATAGTGCCCTCAAAGCTCATCACTAAACTAAAGATGCCGGGACTGAACACCTCCCTCTGCAACTGGATCCTGGACTTCCTGTCAGGCTGCCCCCAGTTGGTAAGGGTAGGGAACAACACAGAGAGACCTGGCAGTGTGGTACCAGGACAACAACCTCTCCCTCAACATCAGTAAGACAAAGGAGCTGATTGTGGACTACAGGAAAAGGAGGGCTGAGCACGCCCCCATCCACATCGACGGGGCTGTAGTGGAACAGGCCGAGAGCTTCAAGTTCCTCGGTGTCCACATCACTCAGGGATTATCAATGGTCCACACACACCAACACAATTGTGAAGAGGGCACAACACCTCTCCCCCCTTTAGGAGACAAAAGATTTGGCATGGGTTCCAGATCCTCAAAAAGTTCTACAGCTGAACCATTGAGAGCATCTTGACTGTCTGCATCACCTGTTTGGTATGGCAACTGCTTGGCATCTGACCGTAAGGCTCTGCAGAGGATTGTGGGTACGGCTCAGTCTACTTGCACATTCATCTGCACATCTACCATTCCAGTGTTTAATTGCTATATTTTAATTACTTCGCCACCATGGCCTTATCTTATCTTTCCTCATTTGCACTCACTGTATATAGACTTCTATTTTTTATAAATTGTATTATTGACTGTATGTTTTTTTATTCCATGTGTAACTCTTGTGTTGTTTGTGTCGAACCGCTTTGCTTTAT
Source organism: Oncorhynchus kisutch (assembly GCF_002021735.2). Classification (NCBI taxonomy): domain Eukaryota; kingdom Metazoa; phylum Chordata; class Actinopteri; order Salmoniformes; family Salmonidae; genus Oncorhynchus; species Oncorhynchus kisutch. Next base: position 8,004,459 of record NC_034181.2, read on the forward strand.
CTTGGCCAGGTCACAGTTGTAAATGAGAACTTGTTCTCAACTGGCCTACCTGGTTAAATAAAGGTGTTCTCAACTGGCCTACCTGGTTAAATAAAGGTTAAATAAAATACAATTTAAAAACATCACTGGGGCCCAGCTCACTGCCGTCTATGACCTCTATACCAGGCCGTGTCAGAGGAAGAGCCTAAAAATGGGCAAATATTCCAGCCACCCAATTCATAGACCTGTTCTCTCTGCTACTGCACTGCAAGCGGTACCGATGCACCAAGTCTGGAACCAACAGGAACCTGAACAGCTTCTACCCCCCAAGCCATAACACTACTAAATATACTGAACAAAAATATAAACAACAACAACAACAACACACAATTTCAATGATTTGACTGAATTGCAGTTCATATAAACGCAGTATTTTTTAAATAAATTCATTAGGTCCTAATCTATGGCTTTCACATGATTGGTCAGGGGCGCGGCCATGGGTGGACCTGGGAGGGTATAGGCCCACCCATTTGGGAGCCAGGCCCCACCCAGAGTATTTCCCCCACAAAAGGACTTTATTACAGACATAAATACTCCTCAGTTTCACCAGCTGTTCAAGGTGGCTGGTCTCAAGACGATACCCCCGGTGAAGAGGTCCCTGGGCTGGCATGGTTAGACATGGTCTGCAGTTGTGAGGCCGTTTGGACGTACTGCTAAATTCTCTAAAACAATGTTGGAGGCGGCTTATAGTAGAGAAATGAACATGAAATTCTCCGGCAACAGTTCTGGTGGATATTTCTGCAGTCAGCATGCCAATTGCGCGCTCCCTCAAAACTTGAGACATCTGTGGCATTGTGTGTGAAAAAAACAGCACATTTTAGAGTGGCATTTTGTCCTCAGCACAAGGTTGACCTGTGTAATGGTCATGCTGTTTAATCAGCTTCTTGATATTCCACACCTGTCAGGTGGATGGATTATCTTGGCAAAGGAGAAATGTTAAGAAATTTGTGCACAAAAGTTGAGAGAAATAATCTGTTTGTGCATAATGGAAAATTGTCTGGGATCTTTAATTTCAGCTCATGAAACATAGGAACAACACGGTACAAACTGCATTTATATTTTGGTTCAGTATAGTCAGTAGCTATTGGTTAACTATTTAACATTCTGCATTGGCAGTTTATCTGTACTTATCTACCTTATCTAAATGAAATAAAATGTGACTCGAGTATGGCGCCCTCTAGTGGCAGGTTGTCTCACTAGATGCCAAATTAAAAAGCCTGAACACTATCCCACCCAGTTCGCCTTGCCAGGCCACTGACATGAATGTAAGCTATAACTTTCAGCTGTGTCCATTGTTTCCTGATTTGAAATACAGACCAGACTATTATGGAAATGTGCCTTTCTGTGGTGTCACTCTGACCACAAACTTTGTCCCGCCTTCACATCTTCTAGAAGGAACTACTGAATCCCTACACATTCACTTACCTATTGTTGAATCTAGCCTTTCCCCTTCACGTCGACAGTATATCTTGCCCACATCTTGCAGTTGAAAATTATTTAAAAACACGCACTTTATTAAACAACAAATGTTGCACTGACCCTCCAAAACTAACATTTTAAAAAGTGTTCCCATTCCAAACACATTTATTCACCCAGCCACAGGGACAAGCTCCCAGCAGCCAGACACCCAGCCACAGGGACAAGCTCCCAGCAGCCAGACACCCAGCCACAGGGACAAGCTCCCAGCAGCCAGACACCCAGCCACAGGGACAAGCTCCCAGCAGCCAGACACCCAGCCACAGGGACAAGCTCCCAGCAGCCAGACACCCAGCCACAGGGACAAGCTCCCAGCAGCCAGACACCCAGCCACAGGGACAAGCTCCCAGCAGCCAGCCACAGGGACAAGCTCCCAGCAGCCAGACACAGGGACAAGCTCCCAGCAGCCAGACACAGGGACAAGCTCCCAGCAGCCAGACACAGGGACAAGCTCCCAGCAGCCAGACACAGGGACAAGCTCCCAGCAGCCAGACACAGGGACAAGCTCGCAGCAGCCAGACACCCAGCCACAAGCTCCCAGCAGCCAGACACCCAGCCACAAGCTCTCAGCAGTCATTCACCCAACCACAGGGACAAGTTCACAGCAGCCAGACAATGGGACCAAATGGTTAGCCATCTTTATTATGAAACATTGGACTGAATCACACAGCGGTTATACCCTACTGGCAGACAGACAGCTCAGTGTAAGGTACCTGTTACATAGGACCACTGTCACTGTGAGGTAAATCAGTCTGTGTCAAAAAATGGCACCCTATTTCCTGTATAGTGCACTACTATAGACCAGAGCCCTATTCCCTATATAGCGCACTACTATAGACCAGCGCCCTACTATAGACCAGAGCCCTACTATAGACCAGAACCCTATATAGCGCACTGCGTATGAACACAGCACCTAAGCGCCTTACAATTTGGCCAGAACCCTATAAAGGGAATAGGGTGCCATTTTGGACTCAACTTCAGTCCCCCGGTGTTGCCCCAATCAGGTCTGACCCTTCACTAAGACCTGGGGGGGCTGTTCTGTTCCAGTGGCTATATCAGCCACTGAGATATACATATATACGTGTGAGTTAGTCTCTCCGTGATGACAAATAAGATTTGGTTCACGGTGACAAGATTACATTTATGTAGAGAGAAAGGAGGTGGGGGTTCCGATTTTGAAATGTGTATGTGCCGTTTGACAATACAAGTGGGAGTGACGATGATGAGCGGACTGGATAACAGACTTACAGCAATTATGTGAGGAGTCAGAACTATTGTTTTAACTTCCACACTTTGTCTTGAGCATACTGCAGTGGGTGGGGTACACAGCCGACCTTATAAAACACAAAGAGGGAGATAACCAAAAGTATTTCAGAAGGAAGTCTCAGAATGCAAATGGAGAAAATATGTCCAATGCAAAGAGGGGCATCCTCATAAACAGAAAATAATGGAAACTGAAGTACATTGAGTATTCTTCCGTTTTCCAATCCTAAAAAAAAAGGCATTTTAGACCAGTGGGGAGAAAAACAGACAATTATCACCAGTCAATTACACTTGTAACTGATGACAATATTGGCTTATTAAATCGGTTGCCATTTTGTTTCTGTCTGCTCAGTGGACTGGCTTCAAACTGAGGGGGATGGACAACGGCTTGTTCCACAGAATACAGTGCAACTACAGAAGCAGAGAAGTCAGAAGGGAAAAACATTTCAGCACACACTTCCAGGGCCTAGCTAACGTTTCAGCACACACTTCCAGGGCCTAGCTAACGTTTCAGCACACACTTCCAGGGCCTAGCTAACGTTTCAGCACACACTTCCAGGGCCTAGCTAACGTTTCAGCACACACTTCCAGGGCCTAGCTAACGTTTCAGCACACACTTCCAGGGCCTAGCTAACGTTTCAGCACACACTTCCAGGGCCTAGCTAACGTTTCAGCACACACTTCCAGGGCCTAGCTAACGTTTCATTTTGGGGTGTGACAAGACCAAGGTGAGACAAGAAACAGAAAATAAGAAAAGCAGAACCACAACTTTTCATTCTGTCAGAAAAATCTCCTTCCCCAAATTAGTGCTACCACAAGAGGCATACGATACCCAAGCTGTGATTTCTTGTTTTTCCTCTTTTTAAACAAACAGCCAAACTAAAACATTGGATATTTTTTTAATCATTTCCTTCTACCCCCCCCCCCCACCCTCATTAGTTCACCATCTTTAACATGGAAGTGAACTAACCCATTTTTTTTTTTCATTTTAATTTAAGAAAATAGTAGAAAGTTAGTAACGGCCTCGAACTATCACCATGAGGAAGAGAAACCTGTCTGATCCAGGGTCCTGTGTAAAGGGTAGGCTGTGTCGGCAGCCATGCGCTGAGGCTGCTAGGATGGCATGTATGTGTGAGGGAAGAATGGAGGAGAGGATGTGTGGGGAGATGGGGAGGAGAGAGTGGGGGAAGGTACAGAGAGAAGGAAGGAGAAGACATACATTTGGTTGTGGGGGTGAGGAAGGGAGAGAGAGAGAGGGGGCTACACACTGGTCAAGTAATCAGTCCATTGGTCTCCTTTCTCCATGTTTCTTTGTAAACTCTTCTGCGTTCCTAAAGAATTTTTTCCGGTCCTTTGAGTATTCTTCTGCTAAGTCTGCCCTCAGAGGGTGCTCTGGCTGGGGGTCGTTCACCAACGCAATCAGGGACTGAATTACTGCAGAATAGACAGGGAAAACAAACACATTACTACAAAATCAATTGCTACATTGAGAACCTGAAATGACTAGTGAAAGTGTTTATTTTCTAGTGGTTAGAGGGGGAGGCAGGTAGCCCAGTGGTTAGAGGGGGAATTTGAAAATAAGAATTTGTTCTTAACTGACTTGCCAAGTTAAATAAAGGTTAAAAAAATAAAATAATAATAACATAAGCATTGCAGGCATAATTTACATTCTAGGCAAATGAGAGGTGTTTAAGTCCTGACTTGACATGCATGTGCAAGTCAACTTTCAGGAAAATTCAGCACTGTTATATAATGTGTAAAAGTTCAAGCTAATGTTCCAGCACTCCCACCAGAAGGCTGACGCGCTCCCACCAGAGTGACTATGGGGAGACTGAGGCTCACCCACCTTGGTCTGTTTTGGTGGCTGGCTTCCAGTTCTCTGCACTGATAACAGGCAGACACACCTGTCCCTTCTCGTCGATGTTGGGGTGGTAGATCTTCGTCTTGAACGTGATCTTGGGGGGCTTGAAGGGGTACTCGGCAGGGAAGATTAATTCAATCCTGAACGCTCCCTTGTCATAAGGTGCGTTGTCCTGGAGGAGTAACGTGTAGAAAATAAACCATGGTTAGTTAGTGTGACAATGACCATATCCAAGGAGCAACCTGTATAACTGTGTAATGACATTCCATACATGTAATAGGTCCGTAACTACAACAGGGCTTCTGTGAACTTAATAGCCTTCACGAGAGAATTGTGATGCCATGAATTGACGATGATAAGGAATTTAAAAAACCACTTACAGGGACAATGAGACCTTGCCAGGTCAGTATGTTGGATTCATCGACTTGAATGTTTCGGAAGTTTTTCATTCCAGACTTGCGAATCTCTTCAAGTTCCTAAAAAGAGAGCGACATACAACATTATGGCCTGTAAAGCGACCCCCTCCAATAAGGAGAAGGAACATAAGTGTACTGTATAATCCTACTCTTAGGAAAGAGGTTAGGAGAACTTCCAATAAACTGTGGCTCCACATTCACTACAATAAGTCAAATGTCATTCAAGTCATTATGCCTGTGAGGCGAGGCATCAATGTCTGTGAATGACAGCAAATATGGCATTGACATGTCTTGTTGACGTAAACAAACCTGAAAACCAGAAAGCTTTTACTAATTCACGTTTTGTTTGGCCCACACAATTCAGTTTACCGAGTGTTTATTATTAGTTAGGTCTAGAAAAACGTTTCGGTTTCGTTTACTGCAGCCAAACCTTCACGATGACCTCCATGAGATAACTGCACCATGAGTTAATTTTCTACAAGAGCCATATGTGGCTGACTATCTAGTAGCGTAGGTAGACCTACAGAAAATGGCTATCCAACGTTACTATTAGTGACAACAACAAAAAAACTATCAATTACAACACTTGACTAAATGTACTACCACAACCATACGTGCGGTGATAGTAAATAGCATTTACTAGCTAACCACTTGCGGTTTCGTTTCTAAAAAGGAAAGCACTCAGGGTTGATAAAGTCGTTAACTACTAACATTAGCCGACTAGCAAGATAACTAGCTGAGGATACAGCAGTTAACGTGACTGTAGCTACAAGTCGCACTGATAATAAACCGGGCTGACTTGAAAACGTTACAGTAAAACAGTTGTGCGACTTGCTAATCCTCTAAACATTTTGGGACAATGAGATTTGTGTTTGTGACTCAGGTCACATTGTAAAGTGAAACGCCCTTTCTTGGTTTAGCTAGGTGGCTAAACTATTTTTCCCCTTCTGTACCCCGGAGATTGGTGTCAGTTCTAACTATTAGCGAGCAACATTACATACTGCGTTTCCCTGCTGTGATCCTCAATTTTGGCTTAAAAAAAACATGCCGGTGTTTCCAAACCAGGAGTGTATTAATTACGCCGATTCTGTGGCAAACCGTTCCGTCTGACGGTATGTTACAAAACGTTTTTGCAACTGAAACGATTCGCTCCAAACGTTTTTGCAACGAAAAAAAACAACGAGTTTCTATTGGATAGACTGAGGTAGGTCCCTCCCCGTTTTGTTCGCTATGTTTGGTTCTCAAACTGTTTTCGATGTAAGAGGTAAATGAATACACCCTATAGTTTGAGCTGGCTAACCTAACTAGCTAACGAAAGCCATCTAGTCAACGAAACAAGAGTGACTTCTCGCTTTTAGCGTGACATTATTTCAACGCACAACGTTACGGATACGCATCGTGGCGAAATCGTGGCAGCGTTGGGTTGAATAATGACTAAGCCCTTAGATAAACCATTCGGCTTAAATGTTGATAGATATGAAAATAGTGCGATCATGAGATTTACCTTGTGCAGTCTCCTGCTCGCCGCCATCTTGAATCTACTGTGGGTACCCAGAATACACTGCGGAGACAGGGCGGCTTGCTTTCGCAGTTCCAAAATAGCGACGCGTTCGAGCGGGTCATTTTTGTCAACTCGGCGACCATGGTTGGTCACCGCCTATTCAAAGTCTGTTGCATTATGCCAATATAAATTGTCCGACTTGCGCTTACATGAACTTTACAACAGCCATGTGATCAAAGGACATGAAGTTTCGACTGCAGTCGACATGCTCCTCAGCCGTTGCAATTTGCAGCAATCGCCTACATTGTGGGAAGCATTTGTCAATCAATCGTTAGTGTTATTGTTTGACAAACGCGACCAAATATGACTGAGACAGGAAGAAACGATATTCATGATTAAATTGGATATGTACAAATTAATGTGATATTTCAGGCTGTTGCTGCCCAATTGATAGCAATATACACACCTATATTTAAATGTGTGATTTGGGGATTGGAGACATGTTTATTTCGGCAATACAAAAAAACTACGTTTCTAAACAATGGCAACACTCCCATGTTGCACCGAGCCTTACAGTTGGAAAACCACATCAGTATCCGACTTTTTCCTGTAGCAGATGCACCTCCAGTTTGCATTTGGTTTCTTCAACCTTACCAAACACGCCCACTCCTTTCACTCCGCTTTGATACAACGTGATTTTCAAAGCAGGTTAAGAAAGCATTTTCGCTAACCTTAGCCTCAGTCGCCTAACCTGCTGCGTAAAAAATCCTCCTATACTTCGGTATCGAAGTGGCGTAAAAATAGTGTTACCAGTTTCAAAAAGGCAATGGGCCGCCTTCCAAAGTGTGTTTCATTATGGCGATAATAATGGACAGACTTGCGTCTACCTGAACTTTACAAAAAAACGTGATCAAATGTCACTAAATTTTGACTGCAGTCAGAGGAAGAGGCGAAACTGCCCAAAATCTATCTTTTCCAGAGGTAGCGTTTTTTTTTTTTGCACACAAAGCGAGGAGTTTCTTGAATGGAGGTCCATGAGTGTCGTATTTGGTATGGCTTGTTTAATCGAATAGAAGTTTCGTTATGCTTGTTACGAGTGTAACCTAACGTAGCAGGCGTAAAATAAACGCCTGAAATTAGATTCCCTACATTTTTTAAATATATATATTTTTATTTCACATTTATTTAACCAGGTAGACCAGTTGAGAACAAGTTCTCATTTACAACTGCGACCTGGCCAAGATAAAGCAAAGCAGTTCGATACAAACAACAACACAGAGTTACACATGGAGTAAAACAAACATACACTCAATAACACAATAGAACGTGTGCAAATGAGTCAAGACTAGGGAGTTAAGGCAATAAATGTGTTTGTTGAATAAAGTGGCGAAGTAATTACAATTTAGCAATTAAACACTGGAGTGATAGATGTGCCTAAAATGACTGTACTGGTCTTGAAGAGAAGAAAAATAACAGGCCTCTTCTGCATTGTTCAACCAATCCAGTAAATGTAGAGGAGTTTAAAATTAGGGTTGAATGCGGGAACCCCAGTTACCGAGATTTACCGCCCAAAACCCCTCCCTTTTCCCATGATAAATGTCTGTGAGAAACCAGTATATTATAATAAATCATTTATATGAACCGCATGGTGTGAAATGGAACTGTTAAATTATATGCAATGTCTAAATCTGTCTTCTCTACGGCCTCTGCATGATGAATCATCAACGCTCAGGGTGGGGACAGACAGCCCATCTCAGTATGGAGCGCAGTCAACAATTAATTTATTTACCCAATAGAGCATATAGCTCAAATCAAAATTTATTGGTCACATACACATGGTCAGCAGATGTTATTGGGAGTGTCGCTAAATGCTTATGCTTCTAGATCCGACACTGCAGCAGTATCTAACACAACAAAAACCTAATATCTAACAAATTCCACAACAAAACCTAATACATACAATCTATTAAAGGAATGGGATGAGAATATATAGATATAACATATATGGATGAGCAGCGACAGAGCGGCTAAGATGCAATAGATAGTAAAGAATAGATAGAAGGATACAGTATACAGTATATACATATATGGATGAGCAGCGACAGAGCAGATAGATGTAATAGATAGTAAAGAATAGATAGAAGGATACAGTATATACATATATGGATGAGCAGCGACAGAGCAGATAGATGTAATAGACAGTAAAGAATAGATAGAAGGATACAGTATATACATATATGGATGAGCAGCGACAGAGCGGCTAAGATGCAATAGATAGTAAAGAATAGATAGAAGGATACAGTATATACATATATGGATGAGCAGCGACAGAGCGGCTAAGATGCAATAGATAGTAAAGAATAGATAGAAGGATACAGTATACAGTATATACATATATGGATGAGCAGCGACAGAGCGGCTAAGATGCAATAGATAGTAAAGAATAGATAGAAGGATACAGTATACAGTATATACATATATGGATGAGCAGTGACAGAGCGGCTAAGATGCAATAGATAGTAAAGAATAGATAGAAGGATACAGTATATACATATATGGATGAGCAGCGACAGAGCGGCTAAGATGCAATAGATAGTAAAGAATAGATAGAAGGATACAGTATACAGTATATACATATATGGATGAGCAGCGACAGAGCGGCTAAGATGCAATAGATAGTAAAGAATAGATAGAAGGATACAGTATACAGTATATACATATATGGATGAGCAGCGACAGAGCGGCTAAGATGCAATAGATAGTAAAGAATAGATAGAAGGATACAGTATACAGTATATACATATATGGATGAGCAGTGACAGAGCGGCTAAGATGCAATAGATAGTAAAGAATAGATAGAAGGATACAGTATACAGTATATACATATATGGATGAGCAGTGACAGAGCGGCTAAGATGCAATAGATAGTAAAGAATAGATAGAAGGATACAGTATATACATATATGGATGAGCAGTGACAGAGCGGCTAAGATGCAATAGATAGTAAAGAATAGATAGAAGGATACAGTATACAGTATATACATATATGGATGAGCAGTGACAGAGCGGCTAAGATGCAATAGATAGTAAAGAATAGATAGAAGGATACAGTATATACATATATGGATGAGCAGTGACAGAGCGGCTAAGATGCAATAGATAGTAAAGAATAGATAGAAGGATACAGTATACAGTATATACATATATGGATGAGCAGCGACAGAGCGGCTAAGATGCAATAGATAGTAAAGAATAGATAGAAGGATACAGTATACAGTATATACATATATGGATGAGCAGTGACAGAGCGGCTAAGATGCAATAGATAGTAAAGAATAGATAGAAGGATACAGTATACAGTATATACATATATGGATGAGCAGCGACAGAGCGGCTAAGATGCAATAGATAGTAAAGAATAGATAGAAGGATACAGTATACAGTATATACATATATGGATGAGCAGCGACAGAGCGGCTAAGATGCAATAGATAGTAAAGAATAGATAGAAGGACACAGTATACAGTATATACATATATGGATGAGCAGTGACAGAGCGGCTAAGATGCAATAGATAGTAAAGAATAGATAGAAGGATACAGTATACAGTATATACATATATGGATGAGCAGTGACAGAGCGGCTAAGATGCAATAGATAGTAAAGAATAGATAGAAGGATACAGTATACAGTATATACATATATGGATGAGCAGCGACAGAGCGGCTAAGATGCAATAGATAGTAAAGAATAGATAGAAGGATACAGTATACAGTATATACATATGAGATGAGTAATGCGAGATATGTAAACATTCTTAAAGTGGCATTATTAAAGTGACTAGTGTTCCATTAATTAAGTGGCCAATGATATCAAGTCTGTAGGTAGGCAGCCACCTCTCTGTGTTAGTGGTGGCTGTTTAACAGTCTGATGGCCTTGAGATAGAAGCTGTTTTTCAATCTCTCGGTCCCAGCTTTGATGCACCTGTACTGACCTCGCCTTCTGGAAGGAAGCGGGTGAACAAGTAGTGGCTCGGGTGGTTGTCCTTGATGATCTTTATGGCCTTCCTGTGACATCGGGTGTTGTAGGTGTCCTGGAGGGCAGGTAGTTTGCCTCCGGTGATGCTTTGTGCAGACAGCACCACCCTCTGGAGAGCCCTGCGGTTGTGGGCGGTGTAGTTGGCTACCAGGCGGTGATACAGCCCGACAGGATGCTCTCAATTGTGCACCTGTTAGCGAGGGTTTTCAGTGACAAACCACATTTTTTTCAGCCTCCTGAGATTGAAGAGGCGCTGTTGCGCCTTCTTCACCACACTGTCTGTGTGCATGGACCATTTCAGTTTGTCGGTGATATGTACACGAGGAATTTAAAACGTTCCACCTTCTCCACTCATCATTCCTGAAGTCTAGCTACATCTATGTGATTTTCTGTTTTTCTGTCATGCATAATGTGCAGTAGCCTATATCTTATGTATTTGGATAACAGCACAATCATTTGGTATTTTCGGGGGTTGGGCTCATAAAATTGATTTAATATATGTCCAATCAGGGTCAGGTAGCACCAGGCTTGCATTTTCCATCAAAGCCCTATAATCAAATCCAGACATAGGCCTATGTATATACTTTATAAGCTTTTGAATGACACTTCCGGTTTTGGCGGGAAATATGGTTTACCGGTATTTGACAGTTGTGGCTGTTTCACGTGATGTATTGTTGTCTCTACCTTCTTTTCCTTTGTGCTGTTGTCTGTGCCCAATAATGTTTGTACCATGTTTTGTGCTGCTACCGTGTTGTGTTGCTGCCATGTTGTTGTCATGTTGTGTTGCTACCATGCTGTGTTGTTATGTGTTGCTGCTTTGCTATGTTGTTGTCTCTCTTTGTGTAGTGTTGTCCCTCTTGTCGTGATGTGTGTTTTGTCCTATATTTATATATGCAGGAAGCCTTTTGTCTTTTGGTAGGCTGTCATTTGTTCTTAACTGACTTGCCTAGTTAAATAAAAATAAATAAACATAAAAACAGGAGAAAAGGGATTCATTCTAGGGATGGAACATTTGTAAAATATTCAAATTTGAAATCTCTCGCCAAAATCTGTCCAAAATAAACCCAATGCGTTTCCATGGGTTTATTTTGGATCTAAACTTGTTGCCTGCCTTCCCACCTTTGGGACAATGACTCCCATTGTTAAAGTGGAAACATGAGCACCTCGTCATTATATACAGATCTTGTATATAATCCAGAAGCAGAAATTGCGTGATAGGCTCGCTTTCCATTTCCCCTGAAAACGAGAACATCCGATTTGATAGAGACTATTATGAGTGTACTGGTAGGACACGTGATATCCCGGAAACTGTGAGAAAAAAAAAACATTATGCGCTGTATGGGAGTTGTGCCTGCTGTTCACACGCGTATCGACCCTCTCGTTGGCTAGAATGGTCCCAGCTGATCTCACCTCCTCCCGCTTGCCTTCCATCTTTGAGGTAGTTCCATTGTTAGAGAGGTCACATGTCTATCCTGTCAATGGGCTTGTTTGAGTGGTAAGGCCAAAGCAAAAGACTGCAGACAAAAGTCGAGGAGTGAAGTCTGGGGGAGGTGCATCTGCTACAGACAAAAATCGGACACTGATGTGGATTTCCAATCAAGGCTCAGTGCAACATGGCAGTGTTTATGAAAGGATTTTATTCATTTAATATCGAAATAAACATGTTTCCAACCCCACATCACACATTTACAAACTTAAAATCATGTGTGAGCCTCAAATATCACATTAATGTGTACATATCCACTGTACACATATGAATCGCGGCAAAGTTGCTTCCTGTTTTTAGTCACGTCTTTGGTCACTTTAGTGTGGGTCAAACAATAACAACCTTATGACAGTTGACAATTGAGCCTCCCACTATTAGGTGATGGCTTCAGGATGAAGCTGGTGAAGAGCAACTGAAAAAAACGTAGTTGAAACTTCATGACCTTTAATCAAAGGATTTTTGTAAAGTTCATGCAGTCGACATATGGATGCATGTGAGATCATTTTATTGCCCCATAATGCAACACACTTTGAAAGGCTGTGACCAACGACTTGACAAATTGATCTTCTTGAACGTACCCGATCTTTGCTGCAGTCATCTGCAAGTTTCTGCAGTTGCTCTTCAACAACTTCATCATGCAGCCATCGATCTGCGTTGTGGGAGGCTCGATTGTCAACCAATCATTATGGTGTTTTTGTTTGAGTCGTGCGAATGTGACCAAATACCTAATTGAAACAAGAAGTATCTTTGCAGGATTCATGTATAAATGAGGGTATTTGATTAATCTGGCCCAGATGAAAGTTTATTGTATTTGTTTTGGAACCGGGTTGCCTCCCATGCGTGAGCCAAAGCCCACGGCGAAATCGGCTCAAAACAAAAGCAACGTAATTAAGCACGTGGAGTAATTAGTAGGATTCTGGGTTTTCACATGCAAAAGTGATTGATTTTGATAAAAACGCGTTGTCTGCCTTAGTTAAAAAAATTTAAAAATCTATTTTTATGGAAAATATATGTTTTCAGGACGATGCACCATGCTGCCTTGTTGACAACATGACGGAGCGGCAGAGATTACAGTTTGATTTGAGAAGCGCGTTCCTCCCTAGTGGTTTTTGCCCGTTCGCGTCACGTGTCATAGACTGGTGGCCTCGCAGCTCAGCATAATCTACTCCGCCTACTTACAGTGGACAAATGCATGTGATATTTGAGGCTCTCTCTAACCAATTGATATTACAATAGTACAATATATAAAACAAATAGTACAGTATATTTTCATTTGTGAGTGTGCATTATGGGGGTTTCAACATTACCCCCCCCCCCAAAAAAAGGTGTATTAAGGATGCCAACACTGCTGTGTTGCACTGAGCTTTGCTGTTGGAAAACCACATCCATGTACAGCTTTCAGATGCACCTGTCTGCCAGGGGAACCTGTCTGCCAGGGGTACCTGTCTGCCAGGGGAACCTGTCTGCCAGGGGTACCTGTCTGCCAGGGTAACCTGTCTGCCAGGGGAACCTGTCTGCCAGGGTTACCTGTCTGCCAGGGGAACCTGTCTGCCAGGGATACCTGTCTGCCAGGGGAACCTGTCTGCCAGGGCCTGTCTGCCAGGGGAACCTGTCTGCCAGGGGGACTTGTCTGCCAGATGCACCTGTCTGCCAGGGGAACCTGTCTGCCAGGGGGACCTGTCTGCCAGGGGAACCTGTCTGCCAGGGGGACCTGTCTGCCAGATGCACCTGTCTGCCAGGGGAACCTGTCTGCCAGATGCACGTGTCTGCCAGGTGTACCTGTCTGCCAGTGGCACACTCCAACACTCACATATAATTTAAAAACAAAGCATTTGTGTTTAGTGAATCTGACAGATCAGGTAGTAGGGATGACCAGTGCGTGAATTTTGAAAAGTGCGTGAATCGGACCATTTCCTGTCCTGCTAAGCATTCAAAATGTGACGAGTACTTTTGGGTGTCATGGAAAATGTATGGAGTAAAAAGTACATTATTTTATTTAGGAATGTAATGAAGTAAATGTCATCAAAAATGTAAATAGTAAAGTAAAGATACCAACAAAAACTACTCAAGTAGTACTTTAAAGTATTTTTTTTGCTTAAGTACTTTACACCACTGCATGTAGGTAGGGATACAAGTAACTAGGCAGTCAGGGTAGATAATAAACAGAGTAGCAGCAGTGTATGTGGAGAGTGTGAAAGTGTGAGTTGGAGTCTCAGTGTAGTCAGTGTGTGGGTAGAGTCCAGTGAGTGTGTGGGTAGAGCCCATTGTGTGTTTGGGTAGAGTCCAGTGAGTGTATGAGTAGAGTCCCGTGAGTGTGTGGGTAGAGCCCAGTGTGTGTTTGGGTAGAGTCCAGTGAGTGTGTGAGTAGAGTCCAGTGAGTGTGTGGGTAGAGTCCAGTCAGTGTGTGGGTAGAGTCCAGTGAGTGTGTGGGTAGAGTCCAGTGAGTGTGTGGGTAGAGTCAAGTGTGTGTTTGGGTAGATTCCAGTGAGTGTATGAGTAGAGTCCCGTGAGTGTGTGGGTAGAGCCCAGTGTGTGTTTGGGTAGAGTCCAGTGAGTGTGTGAGTAGAGTCCAGTGAGTGTGTGGGTAGAGTCCAGTCAGTGTGTGTAGAGTCCAGTCAGTGTGTGGGTAGAGTCCAGTCAGTGTGTGGGTAGAGTCCAGTGAGTGTGTGGGTAGAGTCCAATGAGTGTGTGGGTAGAGTCCAGTCAGTGTGCGGGTAGAGTCCAGTCAGTGTGTGGGTAGAGTTCAGTCAGTGTGTGGGTAGAGTCCAATGAGTGTGTGGGTAGAGTCCAGTGAGTGTGTGAGTAGAGTCCAGTCAGTGTGTGGCTAGAGTCCAGTCAGTGTGTGGGTAGAGTCCAGTGAGTGTATGAGTAGAGTTCCATGAGTGTGTGGGTAGAGCCCAGTGTGTGTTTGGGTAGAGTCCAGTGAGTGTGTGAGTAGAGTCCAGTCAGTGTGTGGGTAGAGTCCAGTCAGTGTGTGGGTAGAGTCCAGTCAGTGTGTGGGTAGAGTCCAGTCAGTGTGTGGGTAGAGTCCAGTGAGTGTGTGGGTAGAGTCCAGTCAGTGTGTGGGTAGAGTCCAGTGAGTATGTGATTAGAGTCCAATGAGTGTGTGGGTAGAGTCCAGTCAGTGTGTGAGTAGAGTCCCGTGAGTGTGTGGGTAGAGCCCAGTGTGTGTTTGGGTAGAGTCCAGTGAGTGTATGAGTAGAGTCCCGTGAGTATGTGGGTAGAGCCCAGTGTGTGTTTGGGTAGAGTCCAGTGAGTGTGTGAGTAGAGTCCAGTGAGTGTGTGGGTAGAGTCCAGTCAGTGTGTGGGTAGAGTCCAGTGAGTGTGTGGGTAGAGTCAAGTGTGTGTTTGGGTAGATTCCAGTGAGTGTATGAGTAGAGTCCCGTGAGTGTGTGGGTAGAGCCCAGTGTGTGTTTGGGTAGAGTCCAGTGAGTGTGTGAGTAGAGTCCAGTGAGTGTGTGGGTAGAGTCCAGTCAGTGTGTGGGTAGAGTCCAGTCAGTGTGTGGGTAGAGTCCAGTCAGTGTGTGGGTAGAGTCCAGTGAGTGTGTGGGTAGAGTCCAGTCAGTGTGTGGGTAGAGTCCAGTCAGTGTGTGGGTAGAGTCCAGTCAGTGTGTGGGTAGAGTCCAGTCAGTGTGTGGGTAGAGTCCAGTCAGTGTGTGAGTAGAGTCCAGTGAGTGTGTGGGTAGAGTCCAGTCAGTGTGTGGGTAGAGTCCAGTCAGTGTGTGGGTAGAGTCCAGTCAGTGTGTGGGTAGAGTCCAGTGAGTGTGTGGGTAGAGTCAAGTGTGTGTTTGGGTAGATTCCAGTGAGTGTATGAGTAGAGTTCCATGAGTGTGTGGGTAGAGCCCAGTGTGTGTTTGGGTAGAGTCCAGTGAGTGTGTGAGTAGAGTCCAGTCAGTGTGTGGGTAGAGTCCAGTCAGTGTGTGGGTAGAGTCCAGTCAGTGTGTGGGTAGAGTCCAGTGAGTGTGTGGGTAGAGTCCAGTCAGTGTGTGGGTAGAGTCCAGTGAGTATGTGATTAGAGTCCAATGAGTGTGTGGGTAGAGTCCAGTCAGTGTGTGAGTAGAGTCCCATGAGTGTGTGGGTAGAGCCCAGTGAGTGTGTGAGTAGAGTCCAGTGAGTGTGTGGGTAGAGTCCAGTCAGTGTGTGGGTAGAGTCCAGTGAGTATGTGATTAGAGTCCAATGAGTGTGTGGGTAGAGTCCAGTCAGTGTGTGAGTAGAGTCCCGTGAGTGTGTGGGTAGAGCCCAGTGTGTGTTTGGGTAGAGTCCAGTGAGTGTATGAGTGGAGTCCCGTGAGTGTGTGGGTAGAGCCCAGTGTGTGTTTGGGTAGAGTCCAGTGAGTGTGTGAGTAGAGTCCAGTGAGTGTGTGGGTAGAGTCCAGTCAGTGTGTGGGTAGAGTCCAGTGAGTGTGTGGGTAGAGTCCAGTGAGTGTGTGGGTAGAGTCAAGTGTGTGTGTGGGTAGAGTCCAGTCAGTGTGTGGGTAGAGTCCAGTGAGTGTGTGGGTAGAGTCCAGTCAGTGTGTGGATGGAGTCCAGTCAGTGTGTGGGTAGAGTCCAGTCAGTGTGTGGGTGGAGTCCAGTGAGCGTGTGGGTAGAGTCCAGTGAGTGTATGAGTAGAGTCCCGTGAGTGTGTGGGTAGAGCCCAGTGAGTGTGTGAGTAGAGTCCAGTGAGTGTGTGAGTAGAGTCCAGTGAGTGTGTGGGTAGAGTCCAGTCAGTGTGTGGGTAGAGTCCAGTCAGTGTGCAGGTAGAGTCCAGTCAGTGTGCGGGTAGAGTCCAGTCAGTGTGTGGGTAGAGTCAAGTGTGTGGATAGAGTCCAGTGAGTGTGTGGGTAGAGTCCAGTGAGTGTGTGGGTAGAGTCAAGTGTGTGTTTGGGTAGATTCCAGTGAGTGTATGAGTAGAGTCCCGTGAGTGTGTGGGTAGAGCCCAGTGAGTGTGTGAGTAGAGTCCAGTGAGTGTGTGAGTAGAGTCCAGTGAGTGTGTGGGTAGAGTCCAGTCAGTGTGTGGGTAGAGTCCAGTCAGTGTGCGGGTAGAGTCCAGTCAGTGTGCGGGTAGAGTCCAGTCAGTGTGTGGGTAGAGTCAAGTGTGTGGATAGAGTCCAGTCAGTGTGTGGATAGAGTCCAGTCAGTGTGTGGGTTAGAGTCCAGTCAGTGTGTGGGTTAGAGTCCAGTCAGTGTGCGGGTAGAGTCCAGTCAGTGTGCGGATAGAGTCCAGTCAGTGTGTGGATAGAGTCCAGTCAGTGTGTGGGTAGAGTCAAGTGTGTGGGTAGAGTCCAGTCAGTGTGTGGATAGAGTCCAGTCAGTGTGTGGGTTAGAGTCCAGTCAGTGTGTGGATAGAGTCCAGTCAGTGTGTGGGTTAGAGTCCAGTCAGTGTGTGGGTGGAGTCCAGTGAGTGTGTGGGTAGAGTCCAGTGAGTGTGTGGGTAGAGTCAAGTGTGTGTTTGGGTAGATTCCAGTGAGTGTATGAGTAGAGTCCCGTGAGAGTGTGGGTAGAGCCCAGTGAGTGTGTGGGTAGAGTCCAGTCAGTGTGTGGGTAGAGTCCAATGAGTGTGTGGGTAGAGTCCAGTGAGTGTGTGAGTAGAGTCCAGTCAGTGTGTGGGTAGAGTCCAGTGAGTGTGTGGGTAGAGTCCAGTCAGTGTGTGGGTAGAGTCCAGTGAGTATGTGATTAGAGTCCAATGAGTGTGTGGGTAGAGTCCAGTCAGTGTGTGAGTAGAGTCCCGTGAGTGTGTGGGTAGAGCCCAGTGTGTGTTTGGGTAGAGTCCAGTGAGTGTATGAGTGGAGTCCCGTGAGTGTGTGGGTAGAGCCCAGTGTGTGTTTGGGTAGAGTCCAGTGAGTGTATGAGTGGAGTCCCGTGAGTGTGTGGGTAGAGCCCAGTGTGTGTTTGGGTAGAGTCCAGTGAGTGTGTGGGTAGAGTCCAATGAGTGTGTGGGTAGAGTCCAGTGAGTGTGTGAGTAGAGTCCAGTCAGTGTGTGGGTAGAGTCCAGTGAGTGTGTGGGTAGAGTCCAGTCAGTGTGTGGGTAGAGTCCAGTGAGTATGTGATTAGAGTCCAATGAGTGTGTGGGTAGAGTCCAGTCAGTGTGTGAGTAGAGTCCCGTGAGTGTGTGGGTAGAGCCCAGTGTGTGTTTGGGTAGAGTCCAGTGAGTGTATGAGTGGAGTCCCGTGAGTGTGTGGGTAGAGCCCAGTGTGTGTTTGGGTAGAGTCCAGTGAGTGTATGAGTGGAGTCCCGTGAGTGTGTGGGTAGAGCCCAGTGTGTGTTTGGGTAGAGTCCAGTGAGTGTGTGAGTAGAGTCCAGTGAGTGTGTGGGTAGAGTCCAGTCAGTGTGTGGGTAGAGTCCAGTGAGTGTGTGGGTAGAGTCCAGTGAGTGTGTGGGTAGAGTCAAGTGTGTGTGTGGGTAGAGTCCAGTCAGTGTGTGGGTAGAGTCCAGTGAGTGTGTGGGTAGAGTCCAGTCAGTGTGTGGATGGAGTCCAGTCAGTGTGTGGGTAGAGTCCAGTCAGTGTGTGGGTGGAGTCCAGTGAGCGTGTGGGTAGAGTCCAGTGAGTGTATGAGTAGAGTCCCGTGAGTGTGTGGGTAGAGCCCAGTGAGTGTGTGAGTAGAGTCCAGTGAGTGTGTGAGTAGAGTCCAGTGAGTGTGTGGGTAGAGTCCAGTCAGTGTGTGGGTAGAGTCCAGTCAGTGTGCAGGTAGAGTCCAGTCAGTGTGCGGGTAGAGTCCAGTCAGTGTGTGGGTAGAGTCAAGTGTGTGGATAGAGTCCAGTGAGTGTGTGGGTAGAGTCCAGTGAGTGTGTGGGTAGAGTCAAGTGTGTGTTTGGGTAGATTCCAGTGAGTGTATGAGTAGAGTCCCGTGAGTGTGTGGGTAGAGCCCAGTGAGTGTGTGAGTAGAGTCCAGTGAGTGTGTGAGTAGAGTCCAGTGAGTGTGTGGGTAGAGTCCAGTCAGTGTGTGGGTAGAGTCCAGTCAGTGTGCGGGTAGAGTCCAGTCAGTGTGCGGGTAGAGTCCAGTCAGTGTGTGGGTAGAGTCAAGTGTGTGGATAGAGTCCAGTCAGTGTGTGGATAGAGTCCAGTCAGTGTGTGGGTTAGAGTCCAGTCAGTGTGTGGGTTAGAGTCCAGTCAGTGTGCGGGTAGAGTCCAGTCAGTGTGCGGATAGAGTCCAGTCAGTGTGTGGATAGAGTCCAGTCAGTGTGTGGGTAGAGTCAAGTGTGTGGGTAGAGTCCAGTCAGTGTGTGGATAGAGTCCAGTCAGTGTGTGGGTTAGAGTCCAGTCAGTGTGTGGATAGAGTCCAGTCAGTGTGTGGGTTAGAGTCCAGTCAGTGTGTGGGTGGAGTCCAGTGAGTGTGTGGGTAGAGTCCAGTGAGTGTGTGGGTAGAGTCAAGTGTGTGTTTGGGTAGATTCCAGTGAGTGTATGAGTAGAGTCCCGTGAGAGTGTGGGTAGAGCCCAGTGAGTGTGTGGGTAGAGTCCAGTCAGTGTGTGGGTAGAGTCCAATGAGTGTGTGGGTAGAGTCCAGTGAGTGTGTGAGTAGAGTCCAGTCAGTGTGTGGGTAGAGTCCAGTGAGTGTGTGGGTAGAGTCCAGTCAGTGTGTGGGTAGAGTCCAGTGAGTATGTGATTAGAGTCCAATGAGTGTGTGGGTAGAGTCCAGTCAGTGTGTGAGTAGAGTCCCGTGAGTGTGTGGGTAGAGCCCAGTGTGTGTTTGGGTAGAGTCCAGTGAGTGTATGAGTGGAGTCCCGTGAGTGTGTGGGTAGAGCCCAGTGTGTGTTTGGGTAGAGTCCAGTGAGTGTGTGAGTAGAGTCCAGTGAGTGTATGAGTAGAGTCCCGTGAGAGTGTGGGTAGAGCCCAGTGAGTGTGTGGGTAGAGTCCAGTCAGTGTGTGGGTAGAGTCCAATGAGTGTGTGGGTAGAGTCCAGTGAGTGTGTGAGTAGAGTCCAGTCAGTGTGTGGCTAGAGTCCAGTCAGTGTGTGGGTAGAGTCCAGTGAGTGTATGAGTAGAGTTCCATGAGTGTATGGGTAGAGCCCAGTGTGTGTTTGGGTAGAGTCCAGTGAGTGTGTGAGTAGAGTCCAGTCAGTGTGTGGGTAGAGTCCAGTGAGTGTGTGAGTAGAGTCCAGTCAGTGTGTGGGTAGAGTCCAGTCAGTGTGTGGGTAGAGTCCAGTCAGTGTGTGGGTAGAGTCCAGTGAGTGTGTGGGTAGAGTCCAGTCAGTGTGTGGGTAGAGTCCAGTGAGTATGTGATTAGAGTCCAATGAGTGTGTGGGTAGAGTCCAGTCAGTGTGTGAGTAGAGTCCCGTGAGTGTGTGGGTAGAGCCCAGTGTGTGTTTGGGTAGAGTCCAGTGAGTGTATGAGTGGAGTCCCGTGAGTGTGTGGGTAGAGCCCAGTGTGTGTTTGGGTAGAGTCCAGTGAGTGTGTGAGTAGAGTCCAGTGAGTGTGTGGGTAGAGTCCAGTCAGTGTGTGGGTAGAGTCCAGTGAGTGTGTGGGTAGAGTCCAGTGAGTGTGTGGGTAGAGTCCGGTGAGTGTGTGGGTAGAGTCAAGTGTGTGTTTGGGTAGATTCCAGTGAGTGTATGAGTAGAGTCCCGTGAGTGTGTGGGTAGAGCCCAGTGTGTGTTTGGGTAGAGTCCAGTGTGTGTGTGAGTAGAGTCCAGTGAGTGTGTGGGTAGAGTCCAGTCAGTGTGTGGGTAGAGTCCAGTCAGTGTGTGGGTAGAGTCCAGTCAGTGTGTGGGTAGAGTCCAGTCAGTGTGTGGGTAGAGTCCAGTGAGTGTGTGGGTAGAGTCCAGTGAGTGTGTGGGTAGAGTCCAGTCAGTGTGTGGGTAGAGTCCAGTCAGTGTGTGGGTAGAGTCCAGTGAGTGTGTGAGTAGAGTCCAGTGAGTGTGTGGGTAGAGTCCAGTCAGTGTGTGGGTAGAGTCCAGTGAGTGTATGAGTGGAGTCCCGTGAGTGTGTGGGTAGAGTCCAGTCAGTGTGTGGGTAGAGTCCAGTGAGTGTGTGAGTAGAGTCCAGTGAGTGTGTGGGTAGAGTCCAGTCAGTGTGTGGGTAGAGTCCAGTGAGTGTGTGGGTAGAGTCCAGTGAGTGTGTGGGTAGAGTCCGGTGAGTGTGTGGGTAGAGTCAAGTGTGTGTTTGGGTAGATTCCAGTGAGTGTATGAGTAGAGTCCCGTGAGTGTGTGGGTAGAGCCCAGTGTGTGTTTGGGTAGAGTCCAGTGTGTGTGTGAGTAGAGTCCAGTGAGTGTGTGGGTAGAGTCCAGTCAGTGTGTGGGTAGAGTCCAGTCAGTGTGTGGGTAGAGTCCAGTCAGTGTGTGGGTAGAGTCCAGTGAGTGTGTGGGTAGAGTCCAGTGAGTGTGTGGGTAGAGTCCAGTCAGTGTGTGGGTAGAGTCCAGTCAGTGTGCGGTTAGAGTCCAGCGAGTATGTGATTAGAGTCCAATGAGTGTGTGGGTAGAGTCCAGTCAGTGTGTGAGTAGAGTCCCGTGAGTGTGTGGGTAGAGCCCAGTGTGTGTTTGGGTAGAGTCCAGTGAGTGTATGAGTGGAGTCCCGTGAGTGTGTGGGTAGAGCCCAGTGTGTGTTTGGGTAGAGTCCAGTGAGTGTGTGAGTAGAGTCCAGTGAGTGTGTGGGTAGAGTCCAGTCAGTGTGTGGGTAGAGTCCAGTGAGTGTGTGGGTAGAGTCCAGTGAGTGTGTGGGTAGAGTCCGGTGAGTGTGTGGGTAGAGTCAAGTGTGTGTTTGGGTAGATTCCAGTGAGTGTATGAGTAGAGTCCCGTGAGTGTGTGGGTAGAGCCCAGTGTGTGTTTGGGTAGAGTCCAGTGAGTGTGTGAGTAGAGTCCAGTGAGTGTGTGGGTAGAGTCCAGTCAGTGTGTGGGTAGAAAATAGTTTTACAATCCTCCTCAATTGTTAACTGGTCTTTGACAAGTAAATGGACCTAAATAAAGTATACCATATTGGCCCATCCTCTTGATCTAGAACGGCTCAGTTTTTGCAAGTGCCTTTGGCAGTGCTCTCCTTTGCAGTGCTCTTCTTTGCAGGTCTCTTCACCACTGGTGTCTCCTTTGCAGTGGTAGTGTCCTCCTTTGCAGTGTTCTTCGCCACGGTGCTCTCCTTTGCAGGGCTCTTTGCCGCCGGTGTCTCCTTTGCAGGTCTCTTCACCACATTGGCGGTGCTCTCCTTTGCAGTGCTCTTCGCCGCAGTGCTCTCCTTTGCAGTGCTCTTCACCGCTGGTGTCTCCTTTGCAGTACTCTTCGCCGCAGTGCTCTCCTTTGCAGTGCTCTTCACCGCTGGTGTCTCCTTTGCAGTACTCTTCGCCGCAGTGCTCTCCTTTGCAGTGCTCTCCTTTGCAGTACTCTTCGCCGCAGTGCTCTCCTTTGCAGTGCTCTTCACCGCTGGTGTCTCCTTTGCAGTACTCTTCGCCGCAGTGCTCTCCTTTGCAGTGCTCTTTGCCACAGTGCTCTCCTTTGTAGTGCCCTTCGCTACAATGCTCTCCTTCGTAGTGCTCTCCACCACAGTGGCAGTGCTCTCCTTTGCAGTGCTCTTCACCGCTGGTGTCTCCTTTGCAGTGCTCTTCACTGCTGGTGTCTCCTTTGTAGTACCCTTCGCCACAGTACTCTTCGCCGCAGTGCTCACCTTTGCAGTGCCGTTTTGCGCTGGTGTCTCCTTTGCAGTGCTCTTCACCGCTGGTGTCTCCTTTGTAGTACCTTTCGCCACAGTGCTCTTCGCCGCAGTGCTCACCTTTGCAGTGCCGTTTTGCGCTGGTGTCTCCTTTGCAGTGCTCTTCACCGCTGGTGTCTCCTTTGTAGTACCCTTCGCCACAGTGCTCTTCGCCGCAGTGCTCACCTTTGCAGTGCCGTTTTGCGCTGGCAAGAGAGTTGTATATGAGCAGATTTATGAATATGTTAACAAATAAAATCTGATGCATGATTTTCAGTCAGAGTTTAGAAAAACTTACACCACTGAGTCATGTCTACTTTAATTGACTGACTTCATCAGGAAAGAGATTGATGAGGGAAATCTCTGTAGAATGGTACTGCTTGACCTACAGAAGGCCGTTGATACAGCTAACCACTGTCTCCTAATCTCCAAACTGGAGGCACTGAGGTTAAGCAGAATCCCTCTAGGCTGGGTAAAATCCTACTTGTCAGGTAGGGAGCCAGTGGTGGAGGAGATAATAAGCTATCTCTGTACAAACGGATCATTATTTTTGGGTCCAGACCTACAGTGCCAGTCACTAGTTTTAGAACACCTACTCATTCAAGGGTTTTTCTTCATTTTTACATTTTTAGATTGTAGCATAATAGTGAAGACATCAAAACTATGAAATAACACATGGAGTCATGTAGTAACCAAAAAAAGTGTTCAAGAAAATCAAAATGTATTTTATATTTGAGATTATTCAAATAGCCACCCTTTTCCGTGATGATAACTTTGCACACTCTTGGCATTATCTCAACCAGCTTCACCTAAAATGCTTTTCCAACAGTCTTGAAGGAGTTCCCACATATGCTGTTAGCTGCTTTTCCATAACTCTGCGGTCCGACTCATCCCAAACCATCTCAATTTGGTTGAGGTCGGGGATTGTGGAGGCCAGGTCATCTGATGCAGCACTCCATCACTCTCCTTCTTGGTAAAATAGCCCTTATACAGCCTGGAGGTGTGTTTTGGGTCATTGTCCTGTTGAAAAATAAATGATAATCCCACTAAGCACAAACCAGATGGGATGGCGTATCGCTGTGGTAGCCATGCTGGTTAAGTGTCAGACAGTATCACATACAGTGTCACCAGCAAACCAGCCCTACCCCATAACACCTCCTCCTCCATGCTTCACAGTGGGAAATACACAGATCATCCGTTCACCCACACCGCGTCTCGCAAAGACACGGCAACCAAAAATCTGGAATTTGGACTCCAGACTAAAGGACAAATTTCCGGTCTAATGTCCATTGCTCGTGTTTCTTGGCCCAAACAAGTCTCTTCTTCTTATTGGTGTCCTTTAGTATTGGTTTCTTTGCAGCAATTCGACCATGAAGGCCTGATTCACACAGTCTCCTCTGAACAGTTGATGTTGAGATTAGAGGTTGACCGATTAATCAGCATGGCCGATTAATTGGGGACGATTTCAAGTTTTCATAACAATCGGTAATCAGCATTTTTGGATGCCGATTATGGCCGATTTCATTGCATTCCACCAGGAAACTGTATGGCAGGCTGACCACCTGTTACACGAGTTACAGCAAGGAGCCAAGGTAAATTGCTAGCTAGCATTAAACTTATCTTATAAACAATCCATCTTCACATAATCACTAGTCAACTACACATAGTTGATGATATTACCAGGTTAACTTGCTTGTCCTGTGTTGCATATGATCAATGCAATGCCTGTTAATTTATCATCAAATCACAGCCTACTTTGCCAAACGGGTGATGTTTTAATTAACAAAAGCGCATTCACGAAAAAAGCACAATCGTTGCACGAATGTACCTAGTCATAAACATCAATGCCTTTCTTTAAATCAATACACAGAAGTATATATTTTTTAAACCTGCATATTTAGTTAAAATAAATTAATGTTACCAGGCAATATTAACTAGGGAAATTGTGTCACTTCTCTTGCATTCATTGCACGCAGAGTCAGGGTGTATTTAACAGTTTGGGCCACCTGGCTCGTTACGAACTAATTTGCCAGAAATTTACATAATTATGACATAACATTGAAGGTTGTGCAATGTAACAGCAATATTTAGACTTAGGGTTGCCGCCCGTTCAATAAAATACAGAACGGTTCCGTATTTCACTGAAAGAATAAACATTTTGTTTTCGAAATGATAGTTTCCAGATTTGACCATATTAATGACCAAAGGGTCGTATTTCTGTGTTTAGGTTTAGTATATTATAATTAAGTCTATGATTTGATATTTGATAGAGCAGTCTGACTGAGCGGTGGTAGACAGCAGCAGGCTCATAAGCATTCATTCAAACAACACTTTACTGAGTTTGCAAGCAGCTCTTAGCAATGCTTGAAGCACAGCGCTGTTTATGACTTCAAGCCTATCAACTCCTGGGATTAGGCTGGCAATACTAAAGTGCCTATTAGAACATCCAATAGTCAAAGGTATATGAAATACAAATGGTATAGAGAGAAATAGTCGACACGTCATAATTCCTATAATAACTACAACCTAAAACTTCTTAACGGGGAATATTGAAGAACTGGGAATATTGAACTACCAGCTTTCATATGTTCTGAGCAAGGAACTTAAACGTTAGCTTTTTACTTGGCACATATTGCACTTTTACTTTCATCTCCAACACTGTGTTTTTTCATTATTTAAACCATGTTTCATGATTTATTTGAGACTAAACACATTTTATTTATGTATTATATTAAGTTAAAATAAAAGTGTTCATTGTTCATTCAGTATTGTTATAATTGTCATTATTACAATTATATAAAAATCGACCGATTAATTGGTATCTGCTTTTTTTGGTTCTCCAATAATTGGTATTGGTGTTGAAAAATCATATTCAGTCGACCTCTAGTTGAGATGTCTCTGTTACTTTAACTCTGTGACGCATTTAATTGGGCTGCAATTTCTGAGGCTGGTAACTCAAATCAAATCAAAATTAAATTTGTCACATACACATGGTTAGCAGATGTTAATGCAAGTGTAGCGAAATGCTTGTAGTGTAGCGAAATGCAAAATTCAACTCTAATGAACTTATCCTCTGCAGCAGAGGTAACTCTGGGTCTTCCATTCCCGTGGCGGTCCTTCATCGTAGCGTTTGATGGTTTTTGCGACTGCACTTGAAGAAACTTTCAAAGTTCTTGAAATTTTCCATATTGACTGACCTTCATGTCTTAAAGTAATGATGGACTGTCATTTCTCTTTGCTTATTTGAGCTGGTCATGCTATAATATGGACTTGGTCTTTTACCAAATAGGGCTATCTTCTGTATACCCCCCTACCTTGTCACAGCACAACTAATTGGCTCAAACGCATTAAGATGGAAATAAATTCCACAAATGAACCTTTAACAAGGCACACCTGTTCATTGAAATGCATTCCAGGTAACTACCTCATGAAGCTGGTTGAGAGAATGCCAAGAGTGTGCAAAGCTGTCATCCAGGCAAAGGGTGGCTATTTGAAGAAATCCAAAAACATATATTTTGATTTTCTTTAACACTTTTTTTTGGTTACTACATGACTCCATATGTGTTATTTCATTGTTTTGATGTCTTCACTATTATTCTACAATGTAGAAAATAGTATATAAAAAAAAGAAAAACCCTTGAATGAGTAGGTGTTCTAAACCTTTTGACTGGTAGTGTAAAATGTGTAGATCCTCTGAAATCAGAGTGCAGTTAGGGGTTGAGATCCTGACTATTAAAACCTCAGTTAGTAACTACTTGAGGCTTAGGTGTCCCACATTAGACTGGGTTTGGTTTACACGATTATTTACGGTTCTGTGCCCAGATATCTAACCAATTACTTTCCCCGTGTTAGGAATGGACACAATCACAGCACCAGATCAGGTGTTGCTAATGTGTGCTTATACAGGTTCAGGAGTAATGGTGGGAAAGGTACTGTCTTGTAGTGGAATGAGTTGCCTCTGCCCATAAAAATGACATCCTCTCCTGGCAGCTTTATATTTTATATATATCTATATATATTTATTAAGAAAATGGTTAATTGACCACAAAATCAGTATTTTGAAATTGTCATCTCAGTCTCCGGACTTGAACCTCATTGAAAACATGTGGTTTGAACTGAAGAGGGGCACGTCCTTAAACGCAGATGAAGAACATCACTGATCTGGAAATATTATCTACGGAGGAACGGTCTAAGATCTCTCCCAATGTGTTCTCCGATCTCAATAAAACATTTCAGAAGTGCCGTTATTCTCGCAAGGTGAAGTATTGAAAGGTATTGAACAGGGCGCCAATAATTTAATAACCTGTACATACACATGTTAAAGAGGCTGCGTGTTCCTGTCTATGTTCCGCTCCCAGTATAACGTGGCAGTCATGTTCAGCTGTCATTTTCATCATAGGTGTCTATGACCTGTAATTCTGTATTACCTCTTTTGAGAATGTTTGCTTTTGTCTTCAACTCGTGAGCAAGTGTATTCTGGTTCATGTTCTTCAGGATATTAATTGTGACGCCCAGAGCTCCATTCTCTTTGTATTTATTCACCATCAGCTCCACGGTATTCTCCCTGCTTGTGTTGCGATCCAACTCGCTTTTTTTGATGGGATCATAGCCACGCCTCTGGTGCCTGATCAGGAGCCACTGAAATCTCTTCATCTCGTCACTCGTCACCTCATCCAGAATGTTGACCAACACCTGCTCCATTGTTGATGATCACTGCCATGGACAAAAGAATCAGAAACCTATATCATCAACTCCCTTTTCATCTGTAGAATAATAATGATCACTGCAGTACTAACAGCCTGAGTAAGGGCTTGGTTGAAAGTGTGAAACTTTATCATGTACCATTGACACCATGTGAATTTGGGAGGGAGGTACAGTGGTCCAATGACTGTCAATGCATCTGTCTGTAATAGGGGAAACTCAGGTATAGAAAGCACAACAGAAGGTAGGCTAAAATAAATCAGGTTTAATACAATACGAGTTGTAACAAGGGAACAATAAGCCACATGGGAACATTTAGCTGAAATGTGTGCCCTCTAATGGCGGAAATCAACAACACACTGAGGTGCGGAAGGCTGCCCAAATTAGGCAGCAGGGGTACTCTGACTCGTTACTCTATTATGCTCTGGACACCGCATCTAAGCAATGGTTTTCGAGGAAAGCAGTGCAATGAGGAATACAAATTAAATCAACGCAATTAGTCCGACCGAGAAGTTGTGAAGACGGCCATGTTGGCGTGGTACTAGGGTAAGCCTATGCTTCAGGAACAGCCCGGCATTACAACATCAACTTTTTCCTCCAAGTTAGCAGGCTATGTTAATTATGTTAATTATGCTAATTGTGTTAATTATGTTAATTGTGCCAATTGTGCTAATTATGTTAATTGTGCTAATTATGTTAATTATGTTAAGTACAGTTCATGAAATACGAGTTAGACTAGATAGTTGTTTTTATACCGTTATTTAAAGCTAGAATCCTAGGAAGGTGTATCATTTTGTTATCTGCATCTTACGGGACCGTGGTTGTTGTTGCTGTTGACAAACGTATATGGGTGGCTGTTGACAAACGGATATGGGTGGCTGTTGACAAACGTATGGGTGGTTGTTGACAAACATATATGGATGGTTGTTGACAAACATATATGGATTGTTGTTGACAAACGTATATGGGTGGTTGGTGACAAACATATATGGATGGTTGTTGACAAACATATATGGGTGGTTGTTGACAAACGTATGGATGGTTGTTGACAAACATATATGGATGGTTGTTGACAAACATATATGGGTGGTTGTTGACAAATGTATATGGATGGTTGTTGACAAACATATATGGATGGTTGTTGACAAACATATATGGATGGTTGTTGACAAACGTATGGGTGGGTGTTGACAAACATATATGGGTGGTTGTTGGCAAACGTATGGGTGGTTGTTGACAAACGTATGGGTGGTTGTTGACAAACATATATGGGTGGTTGTTGACAAACATATATGGGTGGTTGTTGACAAACATATATGAATGGTTGTTGACAAACGTATATGGATGGTTGTTGACAAACGTATATGTGTTTTTTAACCCAATAATGGGTGAATTAAAGAAGTTTATTGAGTTGCCCATCTATCGTTGTTATTGCGACCAGTGGACAGCCAGTGAAAAATGTGCTCTTGCCAACAGCTGTGTAACAGGGTTGGTTATGTTTCCACGTGCCTCTAAAGAAATGTGTATTTAATGTTCAAGCATTCTTATTGGTTAGTTGAACTCTGGTGACAATAAGGTGTGTTGTGATTGGCCCCGCTTGCAGATAGGGGGAGATCGCGAATGTCAGGTCTCCCCAGTATGAAAATGTGATGCAAGGGGTAGGTCACGTTTTGAATACTGTTGTCTATTTTACAATGTGTACAAGTTTGCTGTACGTTACTGATTTATACATGTGTGGGTATATGGTACCTGTTAGGGATTGAGGGGCTTTCTGGGATGTGCTTTGGCATATGATTGCTGTAAATTGGAGACTTTTATCTCCCTCACCAACTTCAAACATCTGCTATCTGAGCAGCTAACCGATCGCTGCAGCTGTACATAGTCTATCGGTAAATAGCCCACCCATTTTTACCTACCTCATCCCCATACTGTTTTTATTTATTTACTTTTCTGCTCTTTTGCACACCAATATATCTACCTGTACATGACCATCTGATCATTCATCACTCCAGTGTTAATCTGCAAAATTGTAATTATTCGCCTACCTCCTCATGCCTTTTGCACACAATGTATATAGACTCTCTTTTTTTTCCTACTGTGTTATTGACTTGCAAATTTTTTACTCCATGTGTAACTCTGTGTTGTCTGTTCACACTGCTATGCTTTATCTTGGCCAGGTCGCAGTTGCAAATGAGAACTTGTTCTCAACTAGCCTACCTGGTTAAATAAAGGTGGAAAAAATAAAATAAATAATAAAATAAGTGTGTTAGCTAGCATGCACCGATGTAATGGTCACATAAGCCACTGCTAACACAGTTGTCTTCATGCTACAGATTTTGCCATCAACAGCCATCAATAGCGTTCAGCCCTGCACAACTAACGTGCTGTTTCAACAAATGCTCAACTGGGACCACTGGCCGAAGAGATTTATTTGGAGAAAACACAACGCATGGAGAGTACATATTCATCTGTTACAGCTGCAGAGTGTGGATCCTTTGGAATAAACGTTCGAGGGACTTCTACTCTTCTAAACTCAAATCAAATCCAATTTTATTTGTCACATACACATGGTTAGCAGATGTTAATGTGAGTGTAGCGAAATGCTTGTGCTTCTAGTTCCGACAATGCAGTAATAACCAACGAGTAATCTAACCTAACAATTCCAAAACTACTACCTTATACACAAGTGTAAAGGGATGTATAATATGTACATAAAAATATATGAATGAGTGATGGTACAGAGCGCCATAGGCAAGATACAGTAGATGGTATCGAGTACAGTATATACATATGAGATGAGTATGTAAACAAAGTGGCATAGTTCAAAATGGCTAGTGATACATGTATTACATAAAGATGCAGTAGATGATATAGAGTACAGTATATAAGTAGACATATGAGATGAATAATGTAGGGTATGTAAACATTATATTAAGTAGCATTGTTTAAAGTGGCTAGTGATATATTTTACATCAAATCCCATTCCTCCCTGGTATTGTGAACAAGTTTGGACCGCAATCTTTTACATATGTATATATAATATTTAATGTAATTCATGCTGATATATATATATATATATATATATATATACTTTTTATCCATAGTCCTAACTGACACGTTGAAACTTGCACACTTTGATAGACTTAAAAATAAAGAATATACATGATAAATGTTTCGTGAGCTTAGTTCAACTGTCGTAGTCCATCAGAACCCAATATTTAAGCTTGTTTTACTCCAATGTTTGTAAATGTTGTACATGCAAACAACCATTGTATAGCCTCAAAACATGGTTAAAACTACAATTTGGATATCGTGGATGGTCAGTCCTTGCACCCATAGTTCTGTCTATGAATTTTAGTGTTTACATTTCTCCAGGCCCATCCCTCATTTTCTTACCAAAACAGAGGTGGGGTGGCCACTTCGGTTATTGTTTCGATGAAGGTGTCTAGCTTTTAACAGATTAGAAATTGGAGAGAGGCCAAGTAGCCTGGTGTGCATCAGCAAAAAATGCAATGGGGCAGATATACAGAGCTATGCAAAAGTATTGACCCCTTTCTCATTCTGCATGTTGTTGATACTGCACCTTATCAGATCTTCAACCAAAACCTAATATTAGATAAAGGGAACCTGAGTGAACAAATAAAACAATGACATACTTACATACTCATATTTCATAAAGAAAGTTATTCAACACCCACTTCCCCAATTCCCCTTGGTTTAAACACATTAAGGCACTAACATCACGCATAAAACAAAAGAATAAACAGTACATCATACAAAATGTATAATACCTCCATACAACAATATAATAATGTATGTGTGTAGAGTGCATGTGTTAGCATGTGTGTGTGTCTGTACCTGTGTGTGTGTGTGTGTGTGTGTCTCTTCACAGTCCCCGCTGTTCCGTAAAGTATTTTTTTAATCTGTTTTTAAAATCTAATTTTACGGCTGCATCAGTTACCTGATGTGGAATAGAGTTCCATGTAGTCATGGCTCTATGTAGTACTGTGGAATAGAGTTCCATGGAGTCATGGCTCTATGTAGTACTGTGGAATAGAGTTCCATGGAGTCATGGCTCTATGTAGGACTGTGGAATAGAGTTCCATGGAGTCATGGCTCTATGTAGTACTGTGGAATAAAGTTCCATGGAGTCATGGCTCTATGTAGGACTGTGGAATAGAGTTCCATGGAGTCATGGATCTATGTAGTACTGTGGAATAGAGTTCCATGGAGTCATGGCTCTATGTAGTACTGTGGAATAGAGTTCCATGGAGTCATGGCTCTATGTAGTACTGTGGAATAGAGTTCCATGGAGTCATGGCTCTATGTAGTACTGTGGAATAGAGTTCCATGGAGTCATGTCTCTATGTAGGACTGTGGAATAGAGTTCCATGGAGTCATGGCTCTATGTAGGACTGTGGAATAGAGTTCCATGGAGTCATGGCTCTATGTAGGACTGTGGAATTGAGTTCCATGGAGTCATGGATCTATGTAGTACTGTGGAATAGAGTTCCATGGAGTCATGGCTCTATGTAGTACTGTGGAATAGAGTTCCATGGAGTCATGGCTCTATGTAGTACTGTGGAATAGAGTTCCATGGAGTCATGGCTCTATGTAGTACTGTGGAATAGAGTTCCATGTAGTCATGGCTCTATGTAGTACTGTGGAATAGAGTTCCATGGAGTCATGGCTCTATGTAGTACTGTGGAATAGAGTTCCATGGAGTCATGGCTCTATGTAGTACTGTGGAATAGAGTTCCATGGAGTCATGGCTCTATGTAGTACTGTGGAATAGAGTTCCATGGAGTCATGGCTCTATGTAGGACTGTGGAATAGAGTTCCATGGAGTCATGGCTCTATGTAGGACTGTGGAATAGAGTTCCATGGAGTCATGGCTCTATGTAGGACTGTGGAATAGAGTTCCATGGAGTCATGGCTCTATGTAGTACTGTGGAATAAAGTTCCATGGAGTCATGGCTCTATGTAGGACTGTGGAATAGAGTTCCATGGAGTCATGGCTCTATGTAGGACTGTGGAATAGAGTTCCATGGAGTCATGGCTCTATGTAGTACTGTGGAATAGAGTTCCATGGAGTCATGGCTCTATGGGGCGGCAGCGTAGCCTAGTGGTTAGAGCGTTGGACTAGTAACCGGAAGGTTGCGAGTTCAAACCCCCGAGCTGACAAGGTACAAATCTGTCGTTCTGCCCCTGAACATGCAGTTAACCCATTGTTCCCAGGCCGTCATTGAAAATAAGAATATGTTCTTAACTGACTTGCCTGGTTAAATAAAGGTTAAAAAAAAAAATGTAGTACTGTGCGTAGACTGTTCTGGATTTAGCTATAATGGCAAACATGGAATAATAATGATTTGACATCCTCTCCTAATTGGACCAGAACTCTGTGGTGGTTATTTCTTTATTATCAAATGAGGAGAGACAAACTTATCACACAAGTCAGAGTTACACTTAAAACTAAAATCTTTATTCACTTATTAATAAGGAAAGCAGGTAAATACCACACACACACAAGTGAATAATGTGAGTGCTCTGCGATAACGAGGCTGGTCAACTCAACACTCTTGACTGTCGGGTTGAGAGCCCCGACACAAAGAATACCAAGATATTTTCTATGGCATAGATAAACCCCATTAGTCTACATGACAAATAACAGATGTGTGGAATTGGTCACAAGGTGAGACTTGAAATAAGAGAAAAGAGTATCCCCCAGCCAGATAGCATAAGTGCGTTGGGCCAGTAACTGAAAGGTTGTTGGCTCAAATCCCGAGCTGCTCCTGAACAAGGCAGTTAACCCGCTGTTCCCCGGTAGGCCATCATTGTAAATAAGAATTTGTTCTTAACTGACTTGCCTAGTTAAATATTTTGTTTATTTTTAAAACAGGGGTTGGCCTCCAAAACGAGGTTCCTCTCAACTTGAGCCATCTCTCCCTGGTTCATTCCAGTCAGATCGGAGCAACTTCCCTCACATGAAATTAATGTAGCTTGTTAGGTTTATGACCTAAGATATCGTCAATTTGCTTTCAGCGTTAACACACACACACACACGAGAGTTCTAAGAACCCTATTCTATTTACATAGAACAACCATTTGATGCAATAACAGTATTATAACGTAATTTTGTCATTTTGCCACCATAACTCTTATTAATTTTACATACATTGTATGTACAAAAGTATGTGGACACCCCCTTCAAATGAGTGGATTTGGCTATTTCAGCCACACCCGTTCCTGACAGGTGTATAAAATTGAGCACACAGCCATGTAATCTCCATAGACAAACATTGGCAGTAGAATGGCCTTACTGAAGAGCTCAGTGACTTTCAACGTGGCACCGTTGTAGGATACCACCTTACCAACAAGTCAGTTCATCAAATTTCTGCCCTGCTAGAGCTGCCTCCGGTCAACTGTAAGTGCTGTTATTGTGAAGTGGAAATGTCTGGGAGCAACAACGGCTCAGCCGCGAAGTGGTAGACCACACAAGCTCACAGAACAGGTCCTCTGAGTGCTGAAGAGCGTAGCACGTAAAAAATCATATGTCCTCGGTTGCAAATCTTTGTCTAAAAATGATGCCGAAAAATAGAATCCTGACTAGAACCCAGAAAATGTATCATATTACTCCAGTGCTAGCCTCCCTACACTGACTTCCTGTTAAGGCTAGGACTGATTTCAAGGTTTTACTGCTAACCTACAACAGGGCTTACTCCTTCCTATCTCTCTGATTAGGTCCTGCTGTACATACCTACACGTACGCTACGGTCACATGACGCAGGCCTCCTTACTGTCCCTAGAATTTCTAAGCAAACAGCTGGAGGCAGGGCTTTCTCCTATAGAGCTCCATTTTTATGGAATGGTCTGCCCAACCATGTGAGAGAAGCAGACTCGGTCTCAACCTTTAAGTCTTTACTGAAGACACATCTCTTCAGTAGGTCCTACGATTGAGTGTAGTCTGACTCAGGAGTGTGAAGGTGAACGGAAAGGCTCTGTAGCAACGAACTGCTTTGCTGTGTCTGCCCGGCCCGGTTCCCCTCTCTCCACTGGGATTCTCTGCCTCTGACGGGAGGCTGAGCCACTGGCTTACTAGTGCTCATCAATGCCGTCCCTAGGAGGGGTGCGTCACATGAGTGGGTTGAGCCACAGACGGTTTTGCTCCCCCTTGGGCTTATTGGTGGGCTATATACTCAGCCTTGTCTCAGCGTAGTAAGTTGGTGGTCTGTTGATATCTCTCTAGTGGTGTGGGTGCGGTGCTTTAGCAAAGTGAGTGGGGTTATATCCTGCCTGGTTGGCCCTGTCCGGGGGTATCGTCAGATGGGGCCACAGTGTCCCCCGAACCACCCCTGTCTCAGTCTCCAGTTTCCAGTATCTATTCTGCAATAGTTTATGTGCCAGGGGCTAGGGTCAGTCTGTTATATCTGGTGTAATTCTCCTGTCTTATCTGGTGTCCAGTGTGAATTTAAATATGCTCCCTCTAATTCTCTCTCTCTCCCTCTCTCCCTCCACTCTCGGAGGACCTGAGACCTAGGATCATGCCTCAGGACTACCTGGCCTGATAACTCCTGGCTGTCCCCAGTCCACCTGGTCGTGCTGCTGCTCCAGTTTCAACTATTTTGCCTGCGGCTATGGAACTGTGAGAGCAAAATGACAAGATTATATTATAATAATTTTTATGCTTCGAATAGCTTTGATGAGTACTTCCTCATCTGTGTCTGTGTGAACTGACAGGAGCCTAAAAACCTACAGCTGGCCGAGATGTGGTGGGTGTAACCGAGATAGCCTGGAGAAGTAGATCGTAATCCTTCATTGTCTCAAAATCATCCTGGCATCTGGGAAACTAAGCCGAGGTGGTGTTAAAACCACACCAGAGGTAGATAACCAGGAGATGAACCCAAAGTTGCATGGGAGGGGTGGAACCAGCCACGAATAAGCATTTTTTGTGTCAGTTATATAAGAAATCTGTTATGGTTAACATTTGGCAACACAAATTAGACTGTGCGGTCGACAGCTTCATAATTGCAATAATTAAATCGATATTAAACTAAGATGATTGTTTGAAGAAATTACAATGTTTCTCTCACTTGATTAGAATATTCCACCACAGAACCCTGACCTGTTCACCGGACGTGCTACCTTGTCCCGGACATGCTGTTTTTGACTCTCTCTCTCAACGGTCTCGACCTCTGAATGATCGGCTATGAAAAGCCAACTGGCATCTACTCTTGAAGTACTGACCAGTTGCACCCTCTACAACCACTGTGATTATTATTTGACCCTGCTAGTCATCTATGAACGTTTGAACATCTTGAAGAAAAATCTGGCCTTAAATGTTCATGTACTCTTATAATATCCACCCGGCACAGCCAGAAGAGAACTGTCCACCCCTCAGAGCCTGGTTCATCTCTAGGATTCTTCCTAGCTTCCTGCCTTTCTAGGGAGTTTTTGCTAGCCACCGTGCTTCTACATCTGCATTGCTTCCTGTTTGGAGTTTTAGGCTGAGTTTCTGTTGAGCACTGATGTAAAAAGAGATGTATAAATAAATTTCATTGATTGGTTGATTAAGATATTGTTGAGGAATTGCACTTACAAACTATCTTATGAACTTCTTATTTTTTTTCTTAAGAAGCTTTTTTGTGAATCTGGGCCAAGGTCTTGTCTTGGTGTCAGATACATTTCTACTCGGCCTCGACTAGGTCTCGGATCAGCGGAGTAAAAAACAAAACTCTATATTATCAGCTTCCATTAAACAAGCAGGTAACCAATTGTTCCCACTGTTCCTAGGCCATCATTGAAAATAAGAATTGCCTAGTTAAATAAAGGTTCAATGAAATAAATAAAAAAGTCAGCGCATATAAAACTGCTTCGACAAGCCAAATATATACACTCATTTGTTGAAACATAAATATCTTAAAACACCCTTATCTATTATGGACATGTTTGCACAATGGCAAACCTATAGGCCTCCAGTATGTGACAGGTTGGTGATTCTGTAAAGGACAGCAACCGTAATACCAGCCAGCGCACTCGTGTAGGAGAAAGTAAATATTAGTTTAATACTATACTGTTTAATTAGACTTATTATGCTGTTTAACTTACAGAATTGTTATATGTTAGTATTTTGCTGATACAGGCTTGTGTTGTGTGGGTATGACTGCAGTAAGTGACTTCCTGTTTTCACAATCTACAGGAACTTAGATGTGTGGAAATATATAGGAAGAAACTGACACCGGTGGCAACGTCAGCTATATTAATCTGCACAGACAAGCTACATGTTGGAGAGTGCACTTTTTTGTAAAATAACACAAAGGAACACTTTATTTTCAGTGGGCTTTGCGTATACTCACTTCTTAATGCCTACTGATGCGTATCAAAGTAGTGTAGTGGAGGTATAGGACTTATCCCGAGTGGGGCAGCAGTCTAAGGCTCTGCATCTCAGTGCTAGAGGCATCATTACAGACACCCTGTGAAACATGTGATTTTGAGTGAAAATCAGAAGAATCTATAGAGAAACAGGATTTTTCCCACAGGGAGGCTTTCCTTCGCTGGGCGGGCCGTTTGGGAACTTTTTGACAAAATCTCCAGGCACCACTACTCCCCTGCATAGGGCCGACGGAAAGACAGCAGTCACACACAGCATGATGTTAAATCACCACCACACCACTGGATAGGGCCGATGGAGAGACAGCAGTCACACACAGCATGATGTTAAATCACCACCACACCACTGCATAGGGCCGATGGAGAGACAGCAGTCACACACAGCATGATGTTAAATCACCACCACACCACTGCATAGGGCCGATGGAGAGACAACAGTCACACACAGCATGATGTTAAATCACCACCACACCACTGCAAAGGGACGATGGAGAGACAGCAGTCACACACAGCATGATGTTAAATCACCACCACACCACTGCATAGGGCCGATGGAGAGACAGCAGTCACACACTGCATAGGGCCGATGGAGAGACAGCAGTCACACACTGCATAGGGCCGATGGAGAGACAGCAGTCACACACTGCATAGGGCCGATGGAGAGACAGCAGTCACACACTGCATAGGGCCGATGGAGAGACAGCAGTCACACACTGCATAGGGCCGATGGAGAGACAGCAGTCACACACTGCATAGGGCCGATGGAGAGACAGCAGTCACACACTGCATAGGGCCGATGGAGAGACAGCAGTCACACACTGCATAGGGCCGATGGAGAGACAGCAGTCACACACAGCACGATATTAAAGGATAAGCAGTCCATAAACACGGACATAATAAGCCAGTAGGTCCCAATCATAAAAATACATAATGCATTTCACCATCAAAACGTACACGTATTACTTCCCATTTCACGTTAGTGAAGTAATCGATTACCTACAGTTTAAAGTGGAACTGACAGCGTGTTAACTACTTTGCAGATATGAACCAAACAGATTATCATTATATCAGTCAAAAATATACAATTCCCAGTTTATTCTACAAAACCAACTTCAGAAGAGGTTTTAGAAATAGGTTCTATATTTGACTCAGCGTTCCATGACGTACACTAAGGCATTGTTGGCAGAATTGATGGATGCAGTTCAATGCATGATTAATATAATTCACCAATATATTTCTTGGTAGTCCAAAAGATATCACTACCAGGTTGTAAATCCCAGCTGGCCTGGTACATTGTTTGCTGTCTCCATTCAGGATGCACTGTTTCAGTTTCAATTACTCAATATTCTGGACAAAAACTAAGAAATGTAAATAATGCTGGGAATATCAATACAATCATACTAGGAAGGGAAATGATCACAAGTCAGTCATAACGTGGCTAATTGGCTAGCGTATCTATTTATGTAGCAAGCTAAAAACACTGTGACTGACGTTCGCTAGATAGCTAACTAACTGCTAGGAGGATGTCAGGCCATTGGATGAGTGGGTGAGTTACTGACTTTTTCCCCTCATATCGTTTTTCGTGGGCTATACACAGGTAGAGAGGCAGGTGTCATTTGGTTAGCTAACAAGAACTTGTACGACTGTTATCCAAGTAGCATATCTCTTAGCAAATTATTTCTGGCTATCTACTCCGATTTCAGAGTACTCTTGTCTGAGTGTGCCAGAGTGCAGAATAACTGATGCATTTACGAAGGCGCCACACCTCACTGAAAAAGGCCGGTGTCAGTAAACGTAGGCAAAAAAAAGTAATAGTAAGTCAAGAATGCTCTAGATAACTGTAACTGGGTGAGTGACTGGTTGCCGGGAAGTCAGGCGCAGGAGAGCAGAGATGGGTGATAACAGGAGAACTTTAATATACACCCTGGCCCAAAGGCACAGGCGAGGCAGCACAAAGCACAACCACGCTAACATGAACAGGATTAAACAAAGCAAACAAACCTAGGTTGGAAACAAACCTAGCGCAAGACAGCCTGTAGCGTAACACCCTACACAAAGAACAATTCCACACACAGACATGGGGGAAACAGAGGGTAATATACATTTAGTCTGATGAGGGAATGTGAACCAAGTGTGCTGGAAAACAAGACAAAACAAATGGAAAATGAAAGGTGGAGTGACGATGGCTAGAAGACCGGTGACTTCGAACGCCGCCCAAACAAGGAGAGGGACCGACTTCCAGCTCTGCTACGGCAAGTAAAATGTTCAGAGTGGTGTTCTCTCATTTATGTCTATAAGTAGCTAGCTAGCAAGCTAGCCAACTTTAGCCAGTTAGCTTTGGTGCTTGGTTGGGACAAGCATGCATTGGCAGGTAAGCTGCAGAAGGACGAGGAGGCTACAATTCCCCATCGTTTATCAGTGCAATTTTGACGTCCAACTAAAGAAGATTGAGAGGGTTTATCTAATGTTACTTTGTTAGATTTTATTTCATCTTGCACCGGCTAGTTTTAGTTGTTGATCTTGTTGTTGTTGATGCGCATAACTGAGAGAGAGAGTCTACCTTTTCATGGTTGTTTGATCAATAGGACTGTAAAGTTCCCAAATGTAAGAGGACTCCTGTGGTGTTTCCATAGTTGCAGAAATTAATGTCGCTTTTAGCGAATGGAATGCGTTCTAATGATCTAAAGTCTCCCTGTTGCAACTGCGTGTAAACATACAGTCCAGTTCAAATTGAATGATGTCATCCCCGTGTTGTAAATGGCTTGTTTGTATAAAGGCCTACTGTAGCTCTGATTGGCTATAGCGCACCGGTCTGTGTGGACTCCGGTGCTGGACGAGACAGATGGTTTCATTAGGTTTTATTTACTGCAGTGTTTATTGATTGTCCAAACACCACAGCCACAATCCCACTCTATATTGCTATAGAATTCTCCCAAATGCCTTAGTATACGTTTTCCCCAAACATTCTAAGAATATATGAAAACGTGAAAATGACCATATCTAAGTGGTCGCTTTAATTAAGATTTCATGTTGCTAAAATGCTGTCAGTTCCACTTTAAATGCAACAATGTTTCACACACATAACTTATTTTCAAAGAGATGGCTAACAACAGGATGTGACGCTGCAATAACAAACATAGTTCCATTCACTAGATTAAGATCATTTGAAACTTAACTTATTGTTGAAAGTTATTCTTGGAAAGGGAGAAGCTAATAAATTAGCAACAACGTCCTCTTTGATAAGACCTGCTGCAACTGCTGCAAACTAGCCTGCAACAAAAGCTAGCTAGCTAGACCGTGGGGGAAAACCACTGCTCGCTATTGCGCAATGACCTGCCTTCTTGAAGGCCAACAGAAGTTTCCATACGTTTTTGTAAAAACGGTCCCACCCATTAAGTCAATGTGATTGGTTGATTCCACTGTCACTCCAAAAATGTTCCATAATACAGTTGAATGGCAGATGCATTTTGTCTAGCTTCTGATGGCCTAGCAAATGGCTGACTTAGCTAGCTATATCTATCTCCCCAGAGACCAGCAAAGAAAAATCCTGATTGCATCTTTTTTTCTCTTCACTTCCCAACCAAAACTGAAAAGATTAAATCAGAACAAAATTGAAAATAATAATATAAATATATAATAATAATAATTTGTATAAATCCTTAGCCCTTCTCTGAAGGCGTAGAAGGCCCATTGTTCCCCACTATGTTTGGGTTAGTAATAATTTGTAGTAGCTCTATTTTCCCCCAGAATGCATTTTTTCACTATTTTGAATGTCTAAAGAATCCATATGTTGTTCTGAAATATGAACACAGAAATACTGGACATTTTGAACTCTTATGGTGTTGATTTTACAAAATTACAATCATGGTCTTGAATTGGACACATTTTTCTAGTCTTGGTCTTGACTCGGTCTCAGAGCCCTTGTCCCCTCCTGGTCTCGGCCTTGACTCAGACTCGATTATCTCCGGTCTTGGTCTTGAATTGGTCTCACTTTAGTTGGTCTCCAACACCCTACTGTTAGTTAGCAAGGGTTGGAAGTAGATGCATCGGTCTTCTTTTTATATGTTCAATGCCTCACTTGATTTCATCAACTATATTGATGAACCCTGAAGGATGGGGACAAAGTGCATGACAAGTTGGCCCAGAGGAAGCCAGCTGTTCTCAACCCCTACACTGCCCCATTCTTCCAAGAGCTCACTGAGTTTGAATGAATAACTCTAGCGAGGTAAGTATACACACACACATAAACACACAACACCAGCTTGATATGTCCCTTGTCCCCTGTCTTTTTACCCACAGAGTAACAGCCCTGGTCTCTGTCTCTCTATTCTTTCATTTG
The DNA here is from genome assembly GCF_002021735.2 of Oncorhynchus kisutch. Taxonomy (NCBI): domain Eukaryota; kingdom Metazoa; phylum Chordata; class Actinopteri; order Salmoniformes; family Salmonidae; genus Oncorhynchus; species Oncorhynchus kisutch. The sequence continues at coordinate 8,045,552 of NC_034181.2, forward strand.
CATGTCCTAATTAAGGATGAGAAGTGCTGACCTCTCTCTCCTGGATGATCTCCTGCCCAAACTGTCACGTTATTTCTTTCACTGCCTCTGAACCCCTTTTCCCCAATTAGACTTGCCCCGGATCATAGATCTAGGATTGTACACAATCTCAATTATAACTCCAACTCTCTCTCTCTCTCTCTCTCTCTCTCTCTCTCTCTCTCTCTCTCTCTCTGTATCTCTCTGTATCTCTCCCCCACACAACACACACACAGAAGCACACAATTTAGATTTTAGTGTTGTAATGATGCTCTTATTTGGTTACATACAGTGCCAGTCAAAAGTTTGGACACACCTACTCTTTCAAGGGTTTTTCTTTATCTTTACTATTTTCTACATTGTAGAATAATAGTGAAGACATCAAAACTATGGAATAACAAATATGGAATCATGTAGTAACCAATAAAGTGTTAAACAAATCAAAATATTCTAAATAAATCACCAACAGTGTCACCAGCAAAGCACCACCACACGATCACACCTCCTCCTCCATGCTTCACGATGGGAACCACACATAAGGAGATAATCTGTTCACCTATTCTGTGTCTCACAAAGAAACAGTGGTTGGAACCAAAAATCTCAAATTTGGACTCATCAACCTAAAGGACAGATTGCTACAGGTCTAATGTCCATTGCTCATGTTTCTTGGCCCAAGCAAGTCTCTTCTTCTTATTGGTGTCCTTTAGTAGTGGTTTATTTACAGCAATTCGACCATGAATGCCTGATTCACGCAATCTCCTCTGAACAGTTGATGTTGAGATCTGTCTGTTACTTGAACTCTGAAGCATTTATTTGGGAAGCAATCTGAGGTGCAGTTAACTCTAATGAACTTATCCTCTGCACCAGAGTTAACTCAGAGTACATTAAATGGGGCGGCAGGGTAGCCTAGTGGTTAGAGCGTTGGACTAGTAACCGGAAGGTTCAAACCCCCGAGCTGACAAGGTACAAATCTGTCATTCTTCCCCTGAACAGGCAGTTAACCCACTGTTCCTAGGCCGTCATTGAAAATAAGAGTTTGTTCTTAACTGACTTGGTAAAAAAATATATATATATATGCACTGTTGCTATGGTTACACCTCTTGGGACTTTTCCAGAACATGGGTGTTCCTTTCAGAGGATGACATATCTGGTTATGTCTGTAAAATGTATCTATGGACCGTTGCTATGGTCCTACATGCATACCTGTCTTAGTGGAGAACAAGTTTGTATTTTTTGAACTATTGGTGTGGCTCTACAGTTTCCCTAATATGAAACCTAACTAAAATGAGTGCAAGGCAATCAGAAAACGGTGGCTGAATGCCAGAAGGGGATGAGTCATTAAGAGGAGTTACTCTGTGTGACTTAAGGAGGAAGAATGTATAAGAAGTATGTGTCAAGACTGGAAAGTTGTTTTCATGAACGAGCTTGGCTTTTATTATGTGGTAATACAGTCTATTTGTACTCACATTCTCCGGTATTTGTGGAATATTATTGACTGAATATTTTCACGACAGTTTGATGGTGAACCTAGTCTGAGGTCCTGAGCGCTCGGGAGCAGGTTTTCATCAAGGATCTTTCTGTACTTTGCTCTGTTCATCTGTCCTTCGATCCTGACTAGTCCCCCAGTCCCTGCGGCTGAAAAACATCCCCAAAGCATGGTGCTGCCACCTGGATTCCTCCAGATTTGATGCTTGGCATTCAGGCTAAATAGTTCAATCAGACCAGAGAATCTTGTTTCTCATGTTCTGAGAGACGTTTAAGTATTTTTTTGGCAAACTCCAAGCAGTCTGTCATGTGCCTTTTACTGAGGAGTGGCTTCCGTCTGGAAACTCTACCATAAAGGCCTGATTGGTGGAGTGTTGCCGAGATGGTTGTACCTCTTGAAGGTTCTCCCATCTTCACAGAGGAACTCTGGAGCTCTCTCAGAGTGACTATTGGGTTCTTGGTCATCTCCCTGACCAATGCCCTTCTCTCCCGATTGCTCAGTTTGGCAGGGCGGCCAGCTCTAAGAAGAGTCTTGGTGGTTCAAAGCTTCTTCCATTAAAGAATGATGAAGGCCACTGTGTTCTTGGGGGGCCTTCAATGCTGCATAAATGTTTTTGTACCCCTCCCCAGATCTGTGCCTCGACACACAATCCTGTGTGGGACCTTTATGGACAATTCCTTCGACCTCATGTCTTAGTTTTTCCTCTGACATGCAGTGTCAACTGTGGGACCTTATATAGACAGGTGTGTGTCTTTCCAAATCATGTCCAATCAATTGAATTTACCACAGGTGGACTCCAATCAAGTTGAAGAAACATCTCAAGGATGATGAATGGAAACAGGATGCACCTGAGCTTTAATTTCGTGTCTCATAGCAAAGGCTCTGAATAATTATGTAAATAAGGTATTTCTGTTTTTTAGTATTTTTAATACATTTGAAAACATTTTTAAAAACCAGTTCTCTCTTTATTATTGGGTTATTGTGTGTACATTGAATAAGGCTGTAATGTAACAACATGTGGAAAGGTTGACCTCAGGTCTCCCTACTGAAAGACCGAGGTAGGGGGAGCAGGGGAGTTTCTAACTAATGCAATTAGTAATGCAATTAGTTGTGAAATTTAGTTTGTGTGTTTCTTGTTTAAAGCGCAATCCTGTAATAATCAGGTTATCTTCTTTATAAGTGTGTTATTCTATTTGTGCCTTTGTGTGATATATATAGGTTTATTTCTATGGTTTTTGTTGTTAGCAATATGGTAAAGTGTAATAATTATATTCTCTCTTTTATCTGTATTTATATACAACAGTTTGTTTCTATTTGTCTTTGTTACTACTTTTTTAAATATTTGAGTGTTATTTTTGTATATTTCTATAGTTTTAAATGTTATGATTATTTAATTGTGTTGTTCCAAATGTCTGAATTAAAATGTTAGTGCAGAATGGTGATTTTTTTCTTTTTTTGGGGGGGGGGGGGCTCGAAGACGAAGACCATACAAGCTAGAAACGCAACTGGGACTTGGAAATATATAAATATAGAATAGGCTAATTGTTTTACCTGCGCGTAACCCTAAAACTAAGGACTAATTCGACTACTATGTTGTTTATCATTGTGTTGTCATGGAAGACTGCTGCGCTCATGGAATTGCATGCTTTGAGCACAACAGAAAAGTGTTATTTGCACGTGAAAAATTAATGCAATATGCTGCGCTTGCTGTAAGCCTATTGTTTCCGTTTTTGTTGGTGACAGTTTGATATCTCGACAATTTGCAGCTCTTTAAGTCTATCAAAAGTGCTCGAGTTTGAGCATGTGTCCATTACGCCTAATGATTAAAAAAATAAATAATAATCAGCACGAATTAGATTGAGCAATAAAAGCCCCACTCGTGGCACAATACCACAGCGGAGTTTATAAGGGAGGAACTCAAACTTTTATTCCATAGGAGGGGGTCCGTATAACGCAGCTGCAGCAAGAGCGCATGTTTCACTCGATCCACTGGGGCGTATTCATTACGCCGATTCTGTTGCAAAACGTTTTTTAAACCGAAGCAAACGGAACGAAACGGGGAGGGACCTTCCTGAATTTGTCCAATAGAAACTCTTTATTTGCTCTGTTTGCTTCCGTTTGGTTCAAAAACATTGCTTGATAGGCAGCTTAAACTACTTCAATTCAACCACTATTTGGTTAAAATACACATATACATTTGTGAACTGAAATCCACAACCACAATCCATAAGGTGCAGATAGGTAACAGAGAGCAGCAGCGTGATTCATAGACTAGATATCAACAATAAATTCTAACGTAGGCTACACCATTGCTGTCTTCCTTAACCCCAAGCATTTATTCAAGTTGGATCATCTTTGGATGTCATAAATCGCACGAATCTAAGACATCGCTTGTGGATTGTAGCCTACAAAAGCCTATTCCGGTTATTTTCCCGCCTATTCCGGTTATTTTCCCGCGTTCCACCAAACGTATTTGGTGTGTCATCATAGTGATCTTTGATTTGTGGTCGGAACAAATGTACATTTGCACCTTTTGCAATGCTTATTTTAATGTCATCAAAATAGAAAGTTGTCGAATACTTTTTCTCTCTCACAAAAACCCTTCCTGAATAAAACATTTACCTTAGAAGTAATCACAACGTTTTTCAAAATGAATCCTATCTGTAATCTGATAACTATATTGTTGCTGGGAACGTAATGGATTACAGTTACCGTCTTTTCGTAATCAGTTACATGTAAATCCTCAACCGTGATGATCCACTGCCGCTACTACAACGTTAAATCCACAATGATTCCAGTGGTAATTCTTCGGCTGTTCTGCGCAGGGAGTACCGTTTATAAAACATGGGAAATATAAATGGGCCAACATAGGATAATAGTGGATAAGGTTATCCAACCAATAACAATAACCTTCGATCAAAACATTTATAAATACAAATAAATAAATACAAATAGGCCGAAATGAAACGGAAGAAGGGCACAACGAGAAGATTCAAGTGTGAACGATATATATATATTCTATTTCCCATGTTTTATCTTTCGCACTTGAATATATATATATATATAGGCTTGCACACAATCTACAGCTTACATACGTTCATATTTTTAAAAACATGTTCCTAAAGGTTAGCTGGCTATGTTCATTATAGCCCATAAAATACAAGTTATATATTAGTCTTCATACCGTTTTTAAAAGAGATTCTAAAAAGTGTTTTTACTCAGTGTATAGCCTAACTAATAGTACACCACGAAATAAGATCGAGTTAGTGCTTTAGTAGGTATCTTACCTTCAAGAAATTATAACCAGAATGCTTTAGTCTCAACAGGTGTTCTTTGCTTTGGCTTTCATCCGTAATCTATGTAATATAACCGCATTGAAAAAGCAGGCCACGCCTATCATGTCTGTAACCGATGTGAAATGGCCAGCTAGTTAGCGGGGTGCGCGCTAAAAGCGGTTCAATCGGTGACGTCACTCGCTCTGAGACCTTGAAATAGTTGTTCCCCTTTTGTGGAGAGTCGGGTAATGATGCTTAGTGGTTCAGTTGTTGATGTGTGCAGAGGGTCCCTGGTTCGAGCCCAGGTTGGGGCGAGGAGAGGGACGGAAGCTATACAGTTACATGGGCACCTAATCTTCTGAAATCTAATGTTATTTATATAGTACATTTCTTACAACAAATGCATTTGAAAGGTACTTCACAAATAAAATAATACAAGTTGAGAAAGATAAAACAGAAAACGTTTCAAAGCATCTACATGATTACAAATTCAGAGATGATCGTCTAGGGAAGTTATGAATAGAAGGGAAATCACGTTCAGCATCAAATGCTTTCTAAGCACTGTGACCTCAAGCAGCAGGCGCAGAAAAGACACCTGAGCGGAGTTCCCGCTGGTCTGGAGATTACAGCCTAACAGAGACTGTTCTACGAAATATATTCTCAAATAAATGTATTCTCAGATATTGTGTTCTCTCTTACGCTGCGTGAACTGACATGTATGGTTGTTGAAGACACTCCGATGTTCCCTCCGAAGGGAATTAAATGTCTATAATGCCCTCCACCGTGGCTCTATACTCAAACAGCGGCGTGGCAAAGTTATTCAAAGCGTATACTTTATTTCTCAGGATGTCATTTGCCAGTGATACTATAATATTGTTATTTAAACAAAAACAGACAACCCCATAGTGGAATAGTTTATCTATTTACCTTGTCGGCTTGTTGTTGTGTGTTCTATGCAAGATCGCTGTTCTTCTTGAGGGCATTCAAGTGGCAAGAGTCACAGGAGGGAAATATGTATTCTGATAAGCAATCAGTGCACAACAATTCTAATGCAATCACTGGTAAACACTTTTTGAAAGTAGTTTTGTCAAATGTAATTTATTTTGAAAAGCCTTTGTTAAAAAAAAGAGGGGGATCCCAGGTTTACATTGCTACCATGTTTATTGATCTACTCCTTCAATTGAGCATGTGGCATCGTTTTACAAATGCAGAAATGTGAGTTATAGATCTGTCATTCTCATTGAAAGCCTAACGAGTGGTTGATCTGTTCTTTGTGCTCTATTTCTATGCTTCCTTTTCTTAAGTTTTATTTTTGCTTATTTTACTTTCAGGTTTTATTCGCCATCTTCAAACAGCTGGGATCACACCTGTTCCCTGGGCCTCGCTGAGCCCACACCTATTCCCTGGGCCTCGCTGAGCCCACACCTATTCCCTGGGCCTCGCTGAGCCCACACCTATTCCCTGGGCCTCGCTGAAATCACACATACCCCTGTTAGGCCCAGGGAACAGGTGTGGGCTCAGCTAAGCCCAGGGAATAGGTGTGGGCTCAGCTAAGCCCAGGGAATAGGTGTGGGCTCAGCTAAGCCCAGGGAATAGGTGTGGGCTCAGCTAAGCCCAGGGAATAGGTGTGGGCTCAGCTAAGCCCAGGGAATAGGTGTGGGCTCAGCTAAGCCCAGGGAATAGGTGTGGGCTCAGCTAAGCCCAGGGAATAGGTGTGGGCTCAGCGTGGCCCAGGGAATAGGTGTGGGCTCAGCTAAGCCCAGGGAATAGGTGTGGGCTCAGCGTGGCCCAGGGAATAGGTGTGGGCTCAGCTAAGCCCAGGGAATAGTTGTGGGCTCAGCGAGGCCCAGGGAATAGGTATGGGCTCAGCTAAGCCCAGGGAATAGGTGTGGGCTCAGCGTGGCCCAGGGAATAGGTGTGGGCTCAGCGTGGCCTAGGGAATAGGTGTGGGCTCAGCGTGGCCCAGGGAATAGGTGTGGGCTCAGCATGGCCCAGGGAATAGGTGTGGGCTCAGCTAAGCCCAGGGAATAGGTGTGGGCTCAGCGTGGCCCAGGGAATAGGTGTGGGCTCAGCTAAGCCCAGGGAATAGGTGTGGGCTCAGCTAAGCCCAGGGAATAGGTGTGGCCTCAGCGTGGCCCAGGAAATAGGTGTGGCCTCAGCGTGGCCCAGGAAATAGGTGTGGCCTCAGCATGGCCCAGGAAATAGGTGTGGCCTCAGCGTGGCCCAGGGAATAGGTGTGGGCTCAGCTAAGCCCAGGGAATAGGTGTGTCCTCAGCAAGGCCCAGGTAGAAAGCCCATCTATTGGGCCTTCAGATTCTTCTCTGGCACAGGAAAGAAGAGTTTCTTCCTCAGGTACTCCCCGGACACAGGCGTCTGCTTGACCACCCCTTTATCCAACAGCCCTTTCTGGCTCACGTCGTTTTTGACCTCACAGAGTATAATCAGGATGTCATCTCTGGAGAGAGCAGGAAACACGGGAGCAGACAGCGATGACATAAGCACACAGTGTGGATAGTTCAAGTGATGAAATGTGTATTAACAGGACATGGACATGTACAATTAATGAAAAATATTGTGTCCTCCAAAATAATCAGGCTTTACATGGGGCAGCCCTTTTCCAGATGGAGGCACATAGCCTGGATAAACCAGCACCCTGTGATATTGTGCCTATAGGAGACAGACGTATCCATAGTGGCCCTGACCACCAGAGTATCTGCACCAACAGGGGCGAAGGCCTTGAAATCTAGGAAGCCGACTGTCTCTAGCCCAGCCTCCGACCCAGCCTCTGATCCTGCCTCTGACCCAGCCTCCAACTCTGCCTCTGATCCTGCCTCTGACCCTGCCTCCAACTCTGCCTCTGTTCTTGTCTCTGACCCTGCCTCCAACTCTGCCCCTGATCTTGCCTCCGACCCAGCCTCTGATCCAGCCTCTGATCCTGCCTCTTACCCTGCCTCCAACTCTGCCTCTGATCTTGTCTCTGACCCTGCCTCCAACTCTGCCCCTGATCTTTCCTCCGACCCAGTCTCTGATCCAGCCTTAGACCCAGTCTCTGATCCAGCCTTAGACCCAGCCTTCTTCTTCAGCTCAGAGCAGAGCTTCAGCACATCTTGTATCTCCTTCTTAGTCATGTTCATTTGGCATCACCACCTTGAACCCCAGACAGCTGAACACCTTCTCCAGTTCCACTGCAGGACAAGAGAAGGCACTCAACTCTTAAACAATTCTGTCTCACTAAATCATTATTTAAAATCAACCCATAATAACCAACTACCGAGTCAGACAAGAGAAAGTTGGTCAGATGTTGAAATATAGAAGTGTGTCTGGTTGAAGATAAGAGGTTGAAATACCAGCATCAATGTTTGATCCCGCTCTGTCCCTCATATCCTCTGCTTTAAACTTCTGGTTGTTAATCAGACAGAGAACTCTAGGCAGGCTGGTCATCGTATAGCGATCGCCTTGGAAACAGTAGAGAGTGGTTTTCAGTTTCACAGAAACCCAATCCCCATCACTCTACCATCCCTGGGTTCCCCATCACTCTACCATCCCTGGGTTCCCCATCACACTACCATCCCTGGGTTCCCCATCACTCTACCATCCCTGGGTTCCCCATCACTCTACCATCCCTGGGTTCCCCATCACACTACCATCCCTGGGTTCCCCATCACACTACCATCCCTGGGTTCCCCATCACTCTACCATCCCTGGGTTCCCCATCACACTACCATCCCTGGGTTCCCCATCACTCTACCATCCCTGGGTTCTCCACCACTCTACCATCCCTGGGTTCCCCATCACACTACCATCCCTGGGTTCCCCACCACACTACCAGCCCTGGGTTCCCCACCACGCTACCATCCCTGGGTTCCCCACCACGCTACCATCCCTGGGTTCCCCACCACGCTACCATCCCTGGGTTCCCCACCACACTACCATCCCTGGGTTCCCCACCACATTACCATCCCTGGGTTCCCCACCACACTACCATCCCTGAGTTCCCCACCACATTACCATCCCTGAGTTCCCCACCACATTACCATCCCTAGTCGTCGGCTCAGGGATTCGAACCAGCACCCTTTCGGTTACTGGCCCAACGCTCTAACCACTAGGCATAACTTCCCTTTCATCTGCTGTAAAATAATAATGGTCACTACTCTACTAACAGGGCTTGGTTGAAAGTGTGAAACTTTATCATGTACCGTTGACACCATGTGAATTTGGGAGGTACAGTGGTCCAATGACTGTCAATGCATCTGTCTGTAATAGGGGAAACTCAGGTCTAGAAAGCACAACAGAAGGTAGGCTACAATAAATCAGGTTTAATACAATACGAGTTGTAACAAGGGAACAACAAGCCACATTGGAACATTTAGGTGAAATGTGTGCCCTCTACTGGCGGGAAATCAACAACACACTGAGGTGCGGAAGGCTGCCCAACATATGGAGCAGTGGTACTCTGACGCGTTGCTCGATTGCGCGCTGGACACCACATCGAACTAATGGTTACATTAGTGCGTCGGGGAATATAAATTAAAGGAACTAAATGAGTTCTAACCGAGAAGTTTGAAAGACCTGGTGAGCAGCGAGCTAGGCTATTCATTATAAAGTCATGCATAGCCATAACTCATGTTAGTTCATTTTCTCAACGTTAACAGGCTATGTTAAAAGAAGAGTTAGAACAGATACTAGTGTTTATACATTTTTTCCCCCAAAGAGATTTCAAAAGTTGGAGAGACAGTCATGTAGCCGAGAGTATGTAAGGAACAGCAAGGATTGGCATTAGGCCTACATTACGCGCAATAAGTCAGGCACATACTGTATGTAATAAGTTATTTCCTTTTTATAAAATATGTATTTTCAATCAAAGTTAGTACGCTATATAACTTATAGACGATTCCACAACGAAATAAGATCGAGTTAGACTTTATATTCGTCATTTTATACGTTTCTTACCTTAAAGAAATTACAAACAGATGGCAAACAAAGGCAGAGTTGAAAATGATTTTAGGCTATATATATATATAGTCAAAAGATCCGTTCATTTTCATTTAGGATCTTTTGACTATATAGCCAAAACTCATTTTCAACTCTGCTTTGACAGGACCACGCACTACAAGCGCTATTACTAAAGCCTTTCAGTGATAGCTGACACGACCCTGTTAATATTCTTCTTTCTTTCAACACATCTCTCTCAACAGTAGGACATAATATGCTTTCTCTTCATAGCAGTCTGGGTTTATTTTCATCAATCGGAGAACACAACAAGTATTTATCCAGTAATAATTGAATGCATTTTTATTTTCTTCATTTCAATTATTTAGCCGATAAGAGCCATTTACAGTTGTTTAATTCAACTGAGGTAACAATCATCATACGTGCCTTCGCTGAAATAGTGGAAACAGCGTGTGTTCACTGTTCATTCAGTGTATAGCGCCTGGATTTACATGCTACAATCTCCACTGTGTATGTGTGTTCAGTTCTTAGCAGCCACACCTATAGCCATATTAAATAGCCATATTAAATCATTTCTTGGCCCATCGTACAGAGAAGTTATGACTCAAAGATACATTTTATTATATTTTATTTTACCTTTATTTAACTAGGCAAGTCAGTTAAGAACAAATTCTTATTTTCAATGACGGCCTAGGGACAGTGGGTTAACTGGCCTAGGGACAGTGGGTTAACTGGCCTAGGAATAGTGGGTTAACTGGCCTAGGAACAGTGGGTTAACTGGCCTAGGAACAGTGGGTTAACTGGCCTAGGAACAGTGGGTTAACTGGCCTAGGAATAGGAACAGTGGGTTAACTGGCCTAGGAACAGTGGGTTAACTGGCCAAGGTACAGTGGGTTAACTGGCCTAGGAACAGTGGGTTAACTGGCCTAGGAACAGTGGGTTAACTGGCCTAGGAACAGTGGGTTAACTGGCCTAGGAACAGTGGGTTAACTGGCCTAGGAACAGTGGGTTAACTGGCCAAGGAACAGTGGGTTAACTGGCCTAGGAACAGTGGGTTAACTGGCCTAGGAACAGTGGGTTAACTGGCCTAGGAACAGTGGGTTAACTGGCCTAGGAACAGTGGGTTAACTGGCCTAGGAACAGTGGGTTAACTAGCCTAGGAACAGTGGGTTAACTGGCCTAGGAACAGTGGATTAACTGGCCTAGGAATAGTGGGTTAACTGGCCTAGGAACAGTGGGTTAACTGGCCTAGGAACAGTGGGTTAACTGGCCTAGGAACAGTGGGTTAACTGGCCTAGGAACAGTGGGTTAACTGGCCTAGGAACAGTGGGTTAACTGGCCTAGGAACAGTGGGTTAACTGGCCTAGGAACAGTGGGTTAACTGGCCTAGGAACAGTGGGTTAACTGGCCTAGGAACAGTGGGTTAACTGGCCTAGGAACAGTGGGTTAACTGGCATAGGAACAGTGGGTTAACAGGCTTAGGAACAGTGGGTTAACTGGCCTAGGAACATTGGGTTAACTGGCCTAGGAACAGTGGGTTAACTGGCCTAGGAACAGTGGGTTAACTGGCCTAGGAACAGTGGGTTAACTAGCCTAGGAACAGTGGGTTAACTGGCCTAGGAACAGTGGATTAACTGGCCTATGAATAGTGGGTTAACTGGCCTAGGAACAGTGGGTTAACTGGCCTAGGAACAGTGGGTTAACTGGCCTAGGAACAGTGGGTTAACTGGCCTAGGAACAGTGGGTTAACTGGCCTAGGAACAGTGGGTTAACTGGCCTAGGAACAGTGGGTTAACTGGCCTAGGAACAGTGGGTTAACTGGCCTAGGAACATTGGGTTAACTGGCCTAGGAACAGTGGGTTAACTGGCCTAGGAACAGTGGGTTAACTGGCCTAGGAACAGTGGGTTAACTGGCCTAGGAACAGTGGGTTAACTGGCCTAGGAACATTGGGTTAACTGGCCTAGGAACAGTGGGTTAACTGGCCTAGGAACAGTGGGTTAACTGGCCTAGGAACAGTGGGTTAACTGGCCTAGGAACAGTGGGTTAACTGGCCTAGGAACAGTGGGTTAACTGGCCTAGGAACAGTGGGTTAACTGGCCTAGGAACAGTGGGTTAACTGGCCTAGGAACAGTGGGTTAACTGGCCTAGGAACAGTGGGTTAACTGGCCTAGGAACAGTGGGTTAACTGGCCTAGGAACAGTGGGTTAACTGGCCTAGGAACAGTGGGTTAACTGGCCTAGGAACAGTGGGTTAACTGGCCTAGGAACAGTGGGTTAACTGGCCTAGGAACAGTGGGTTAACTGGCCTAGGAACAGTGGGTTAACTGGCCTAGGAACAGTGGGTTAAAGCAGTAATTCCAGCCACCACAGACTTTAACCAGGGCAATACAGGGGCATAGTGTCGATCATACGATTATGCACGTACACATAAAATGAATATATATAAAATATATATGTTATATGTTTAAAGCTGAAGGCCTTAATAGAAACAATAACAACTCCCATGCTCCACCTCTGTTTTGGTAAAAGGCTGAGGGATGGGGCTGGAGAAATGTACCCACACAAATTCATAGACAGAGCTATGACCATGCATGATATAACAATTATATATTTTTAACCATGTTAAGAGGCTATACAGTGTTTGTTTACATTTACATTGTTTACGAACATTGGAGTAAAACCTAGCTTACATTGTGGGTTGTGATGGGGTACAACAGTTGAACTAACCTCATGAGGCATTTCAACAACAAAAAATTCACACAAAAACAACAAACAACTTAACATTCACATACATACACTTTAACAAACATCTACGACCTCACACTTGCTCAGACCCACGTTCCCACCACTTCCACACCCAATGTTGCTTCTAGTGCCCATAGAACTCTCCCACATATGACTGAGAATTGTGCCATGTAGTCTGTCCTAGCCAGACCCCTCTTTCCATATTTAAATAATAAATACATTTTTACATTCTCTTAACCTTAGAGAATATTCAGACTTCCAGTATTTAAGTAATAACTTCTTCAATATAAGTGTCAGAATGTCAACTGTCAGAATGGCAGTCTAAGGCCTAGTTTTCTGTGACATTTTAGTGGCAGAATGCATGAACAGGAAGTCCCCACCCACACACCCACCCATGAAGACATTTTACTGCTTTTTCTTCCTTCCTTCTTCTTCTTTGTCTACTCCCCTAAACGTAGCGACGTTTAAGACGTGGATTTCATGTTGTTGAAATGTTAACAACGTTCCCAAAAGTACTTTGAAGTAATGTTTTAATTTTATTAGCTAAGCAAAAATTGTCACGGAAATAATTACTTTGCATAGATTAAAATAATGTAATTTAGGCTGTAATGGTCTCCAACATTCAATGTGTTTGATCATCACACCGTTGATATAGCAACGGACGTTAATCGTGCAGGGGGGGACACAATTTGGAATGACAGGCCCATGCCAAACCTTTTCAGCCTCTTGAGGGTGAAGAGGCGCTGTCACACGTTCTTCACAACTGTGGACTATTTTACGTCCTTTGTGATTTTAACAGAGGAACTTGAATCTCTCGATCTGCTCCCCTGTCGATGTGAATGGGGACTGTTTCCTGCGATCAGCTCATCATCGACTGTGATCAGGCCTACCACCGTCACGTCGTCATGTTTCAACATGATAAGGCACAGCCCCATTTCGCAAGAATCTGCACATAATTCCTGGAAGCTGAAAATGTCCCAGTTCTCTTGTAACTCTCTGACACCTGGAGCTGCATGGCAAATGGTCCAGGAACAAACTACAATACCCAAGGACTAGTCAGTCATTCCCCCTCTGAGGGGGCAAAATGTACTGTCTCTCTCTGTTACTGTCACGATCTTCCTCCTCTTCATCTGAGGTATAAGAGGAGAGGCGAGAAGGATCAGAGGACCAAAATGCGGCGTGGTATGTGTTCATGATGAATGTTTAATTAAAGAAAGAACTGAACACTGAATACAAAAACAATAAACAAATAAAGACCGTGAAGCTATCATAAGGACTGTGCTGACACAAGCAACTAACATAGACAATCACCCACAAACAAACAGTGCAACCCAGGCTACCTAAGTATGATTCTCAATCAGAGACAACTAATGACACCTGCCTCTGATTGAGAACCATACTAGGCCGAAACATAGAAATCCCCAAATCATAGAAAAACAAACATAGACTGCCCACCCCAACTCACGCCCTGACCATACTAAATAATTACAAAACAAAGGAAATAACGGTCAGAACGTGACAGTTACAGTATCCAGAGGACTGACTATTGTGACAGAATACTACTATACCATGCATGTTTGGTTTGTATCTGGAACGTGTCCTCTCAGGATAACTCTGATGCTGTCTATAAGGATGTGTGATCTCTGTGGTAACTTGTCCTCAGGATAACTCCGATGCTGTCTATAAGGATGTATGATCTCTGTGGTAACTTGTTCTCAGGATAACTCTGATGCTGTCTATAAGGATGTGTGATCTCTGTGGTAACTTGTTCTCAGGATAACTCTGATGCTCTCTATAAGGATGTGTGATCTCTGTGGTAACTTGTTCTCAGGATAACTCTGATGCTGTCTATAAGGATGTGTGATCTCTGTGGTAACTTGTCCTCAGGATAACTCTGATGCTCTCTATAAGGATGTATGATCTCTGTGGTAACTTGTTCTCAGGATAACTCTGATGCTGTCTATATGGATGTGTGATCTCTGTGGTAACTTGTCCTCAGGATAACTCTGATGCTGTCTATAAGGATGTATGATCTCTGTGGTAACTTGTTCTCAGGATAACTCTGATGCTGTCTATAAGGATGTGTGATCTCTGTGGTAACTTGTCCTCAGGATAACTCTGATGCTGTCTATAAGGATGTATGATCTCTGTGGTAACTTGTTCTCAGGATAACTCTGATGCTGTCTATAAGGATGTATGATCTCTGTGGTAACTTGTTCTCAGGATAACTCTGATGCTGTCTATAAGGATGTATGATCTCTGTGGTAACTTGAATCTGGTCAGGGTGAACTCTAAATTACTCTATGCAAAGGGATTTTATTGTCTTCTCAGGGATTCTGTCATATTTACGTTGGTCTCATTCCCCACACAAGCCTTTAAATGCTGTGACACCCTGTGGAGATTGGGCCTTGTTGGTCAGGTTACTCTGTAAACTTGGTATTGTTTGATTGGTCAGGTTACTCTGTAAACTTGGTATTGTTTGATTGGTCAATGGTGGTTGGTTTTTTGGTTGAAAGGTTACACCTTCAGATGTTACAAACTGAAATGAATGTCTGTTCTCTCTCTCCTATCCTGTATCCAGTCCATGGAGGAAGGTTGTATGATCAATTCTAATTTCCTAGGCTTCTGGTCCTCTGGCCTAATAGGCATCTCTTTGTTCCTGCTTTGTAAGTTAACCTTAGGACCTATACTACCGGTCAAAAGTTTTAGAACACCTGCTCATTCAAGGGTTTTTCTTTATTTCTTTCTTTCTTTTTACAATTTTCTACATTCTACAATAATAGTGAAGACATCAACACTATGAAATAACACATATGGAATCATGTAGTAACCAAAAAAAGTGCTAAACAAATCAAAATATATTTAATATTTGAGATTATTCAAAGTAGCCACCCTTTTCTTTGATGACAGCTTTGCACACTCTTGGCATTTAGTATAGTAGAAGCTTCTGTCTTTAAAATCCTAAAGAATGCCATAAATTCACAGTAAAAAAAAAAAGTCAACATGAAAGCATGATGTAAGATGCAAACCTGGTATTCTTTAGGATATTCCAACTGATTGTAGGCTACTAAAACCAACAACTAACTGCTGCACCACGGAGTTTTGATGTAAACTGTGATTTTTTAAATTTTACTTGACAAATAAACACTGCTAAACCATTTAAATCGGGCCTCCAGCCTCTTTTCACCTTGTTTATCACATGATTTACTTGAACTTTCACACGTGGACAGGCGTAAGGTCGAAGGGCAGGCATTACGTTGCAAAAGTGGGCGTGTACGTGTCCTTATACTAGTTCTGTGAACACCACAGACACATTAATGGTAGAACAATGGGCTACACAGACTGACAGCGAGAGCAGCATTGTGACTGACTATATCCCAGAGGGAGATTCCCTGCCCTTGGAAAATCTGGAGAGAACTCCAACAGATCAATCCATATACAGTGCCTTCGGAAAGTATTCTGACCCCTCAAAGGAATTTTCCGTAGAGCTCCGAGACAGGATTGTGTCGAGGCACAGATCTGGGGAAGGGTACCAACATTTTTCTGCAGCATTGAAGGAAGAAGTTTGGAACCAACCACCAACCAGTTCTTACTAGAGCTGGCCACCCGGGTGAACTGAGAAATCAGGGGAGAAGGTTCTTGGTTAGGGAGGTGACCAAGATCCTGATGGTTACTCTGACAGAGCTCTAGAGTTCCTCTGTGGAGATGAGAGAACCTTCCAGAAGGACAACTATCTCTGCAGCACTCCACCAATCAGACCTTTATGGTAGAATGGCCAGACGGAAGCCACTCCTCAGTAAAAGGCACATGACAGACCGCTTGGAGTTTGCCAAAAGGCACCTTAAGACTCTCAGACCATGAGAAACAAGATTCTCTGGTCTGATGATACCAAGATAGAAACTATTTGGCCTGAATGCCAAGCGTCATGTCTGTCGGAAACCTGGCACCATCCCTATCGTGAAGCATGGTGGTGGCAGCACCATGCTGTGGGGATGTTTTTCAGTGACAGGGACTGGGAGACTAGTCAGGATCGAAGCAAAGATGAACAGAGCAAAGTACAGAGAGATCCTTGAAGAAAACCTGCTCCAGAATGCTCAGGACCTCAGACTGGGGCGATGGTTCACCTTCTAACAGCACAACGACCATAAGCACACATCCAAGACAACGCAGAAGTCGCTTCAGGACAAGTCTCTGAATGTTCTTGAATGTCCCAGCCAGAGCCTGGACTTTAACCTGATCGAACATCTCTGGAGAGACCTGAAAATCCTAGGTGTGGCTGTGGCCCTGGTCCATCAACGCTCCCCATCAAACCTGACAGAGCTTGAGATGATCTGCATAGAATATTGGGAGAAACTCCCCAAATACAGGTGTGCCAAGCTTGTAGCGTCAGACCCAAGAAGAAGCTATGCTGTAGTCGTTGCCAAAGGTGCCTCAACAAAGCATTGAGAAAAGGGTCTGAATACTTACGTAAACCTGATATTTCATTTTTTTTATTTTTTATTCTAACGACCTGTTTTTTCTTTGTCATTATGGGGTATTGTGTGTAGATTTATGAGTATACTTTTTTTAAAACACATTTTAGAAAAAGGTTGTCATGTAACAAAATGTGGGAAAAGTCAAGTGGTCTGAATACTTTCCGAAGGCACTGTATGTTCAAGCTACTGGCTTCTAGGGATGAAGAAGATGTGAGTTCGGAAAAGGACTGGATCAGTTTGACACCCGATCTCTCTTGTGGTCCACAAATGCATAAAACAGTTCAAACATCATATAAAACTACTGTAGACAAAGGCCATGACAACAGGCTGTGATTAGGGGTCCATTTGGTGTTGAATGAATGACAATCCCACTTCCAAAAATAGTGGGTCTAAATTGGTAACATTATATTTACCTGTTGGTCAGGATAAATCGACGCTACAGATTCTTCTGTCAGCTATTTTATGCATGTTGAGCTCCACTATTCCTGTTTGGTCAAATTAGCATGGCACATGGCAAACTACTTTTAAAAGTTCAGACTTTTCTGGCAAATTCTAACATCTTCGCAGGCATTCTGGATCTTGTTAGGATGACTTTAAAAAAATAAGGTCTTGTCTTGTCTTGTATCCAGAGATGAGGCACCTAGGTGGCATTTTCCGGTTTGGCTGTACTGTGACTTTTTCCTAAACAATGCAACTGGATGACCAATAACAGAAGGCAACTCAGCGTCCAGGTAACCTAACCCACAGGAGGGGTGGGGTTATAGCCGATGACACAATGCCTTCCAATTGTGGATCCTCAGTCTGTGGGAGGTCATTTAAGAATGCACAGGAAATAAACACTTTTCTTTTGCAGTTTAGTGTGGAAGGGACTGGGAGACAACCCTTTTAATAACGGGTGCAATGAATCTAAATAAATTATTGTATTTTATGAGGAAAATGTTATTTATCTTTGTGTAGCATAAGATTAATCAAGCAATCAATGTACATGCAAAAACAAAGATATGAAAAACATTCCTAAAAAAAAATCTACTTGCAGTAGAGCATGCTGGGAAATATGATTGTGATAGGCATGGTTTTGATAGGAATGTTTTACTCTCCACAGAGTAAAACTGACAATCACACTGCCACACTCACCTCTGGTTATTAACACAAACATTTGAACTATTAGTGAATCAACACTAGGACATTTTACACTGAAAAATCAACACTAGGACATTTTACACTGAAAAATCAACACTAGGTAACACTGGCCAAATTGCTATGTAGTTTCTAACCCTTTTTGCCACGCTTGTGTAACAGTATAACTTTAGACCGTCCCCTCGCCCCCATACCCGGGCGCGAACCAGGGACCCTCTGCACACATCAACAACAGTCACCCACGAAGCATCGTTACCCATCGCTCCACAAAAGCCACGGCCCTTGCAGAGCAAGGGGAACCACTACTTCAAGGTCTCAGAGCAAGTGACGTCACCGATTGAAACGCTATTTAGCGCACACCACCGCTAAATAAGCTAGCTAGCTATTTCACATCCGTTACACTTGTATAGAATGACATTTGCTTACAAATGATTTCTGAAGCTTAGGCATTGTCAAGGGCTTATGAAGACTTTTTAAGTTGTAGTTGGTTCTAAGTGGGACCACAAAGGTAGATCCCATCCCACCCACACATTTCAAAATTAAATAAAATGCTAACTTCACACTTTCACAAAAACAACACAATAATATGATTGTGAATCAAATCAAATCAAAGCCCTTCGTACATCAGCTGATATCTCAAAGTGCTGTACAGAAACCAAGTCTAAAACCCCAAACAGCAAGCAATGCAGGTGTAGAAGCACAGTGGCTAGGAAAAACTCCCTAGAAAGGCCAAAACCTAGGAAGAAACCTAGAGAGGAACCAGGCTATGCGGGGTGGCCAGTCCTCTTCTGGCTGTGCCGGGTGGAGATTATAACAGAACATGGCCAAGATGTTCAAATGTTCATAAATGATCAGCATGGTCAAATAATAATGATCACAGTAGTTGTCGAGGGTGCAGCAAGTCAGCACCTCAAGTCAGCCAATCATTAAGAGTATCTATACCACTCCTGCTGTCTCTAGAGAGTTGAAAACAGCATGTTTTGGGACAGGTAGCACATCCGGTGAACAGGTCAGGATTCCATAGCCGCAGGCAGAACAGTTGAAACTGGAGCAACAGCACGGCCACGTGCACTGGGGACAGCAAGGAGTCCTCATGCCAGGTAGTCCTGAGGCATGGTCCTAGGACTCAGTTCCTCCGAGAGAGAGAAAGAAAGAGAGAAAGGGAGAATTAGAGAGAGCATACTTCAATTCACACAGGACACCAGATAAGACAGGAGAAGTACTCCAGATATAACAAACTGACCCTAGCCCCCTGACACATAAACTACTGCAGCATAAATACTGGAGGCTGAGACAGGAGGGGTCAGGAGATACTGTGGCCCCATCCGATGATACCCCCGGACAGGGCCAAACAGGAAGGATATAAAACCCCACCCACTTTGCCAAAGCACAGCCCCCACACCACTAGAGGGATATCTTCAACCACCAACTTACCATCCTGAGACTGAGACTGAAATGTGTTTGGTATGCTCTATGTATGTACCCTTATTTAAGCATTACTCATTTTGCCTCATGTTCCCCAGCTCTCCTGATGCATGGCAGACGGCGGTGCCTGTGTCTCTGAGAACACCATGTGAATCTCTGTGCCTGAGAACACATGTGAATCTCTGTGCCTGAGAACACATGTGAATCTCTGTGCCTGAGAACACATGTGAATCTCTGTGCCTGAGAACACATGTGAATCTCTGTGCCTGAGAACACATGTGAATCTCTGTGCCTGAGAACACCATGTGAATCTCTGTGCCTGAGAACACCATGTGAATCTCTGTGCCTGAGAACACATGTGAATCTCTGTGCCTGAGAACACATGTGAATCTCTGTGCCTGAGAACACCATGTGAATCTCTGTGCCTGAGAACACCATGTGAATCTCTGTGCCTGAGAACACATGTGAATCTCTGTGCCTGAGAACACCATGTGAATCTCTGTGCCTGAGAACACCATGTGAATCTCTGTGCCTGAGAACACATGTGAATCTCTGTGCCTGAGAACACCATGTGAATCTCTGTGCCTGAGAACACATGTGAATCTCTGTGCCTGAGAACACATGTGAATCTCTGTGCCTGAGAACACATGTGAATCTCTGTGCCTGAGAACACCATGTGAATCTCTGTGCCTGAGAACACCATGTGAATCTCTGTGCCTGAGAACACCATGTGAATCCCAGGAACATCCTCCAACACACCATTCATCAGAGAAGCCCTATCTGTGACCACATGTTTGTGCTAATCAAGAGCAAGGTAATGTTTGTGCTAATCAAGAGCAAGGTAATGTTTGTGCTAATCAATAGCAAGGTAATGTTTATGCTAATCAAGAGCAAGGTAATGATTATGATAATCAAGAGCAAGGTAATATTGATTAGAAGGTCTTTATTTCAGAACCATTGTGTAGCATGTATACAGCTCCGTTCAGCACATAGTAATGAATGCCTAACTTTGCTCACTCCTACTCTAGGGTACCACACTCAGATACACATAACAGCAGCGCCATCTATTGGCTTGGCGACGTCTCGTAACAACCACGTAGAGATAGTGTGAGTTCTATCCTGCATGTACATTCATTGACTTGATTAACTTGGCATATTCACTTTATGATGTGTTGTTTTTACATGGTTCACGTTATTATTGGGTAACTACCGTTGTACCATGACATTTCTATGTCATCAAATATGTATTCAAATGTTTTTTTTTTCACAAAATGATGTATGTAGGATCTTAATTTGAGCCAGTATGCTACGTCATGAAAATAATCCCGCAGCTACAGGAAATGTGAATTATGTGGATTATAATTATGGTTTGATTTTTTGATTACCACCAAGAACACTCTGCCTGAATCCAGACTCTGAAATGGGCAAGAAGATACAGACTGAGTGGGTCCAGAAGAACTGACCCAAACATGATATGTAAACTATGTTGTATAGTTCCTTCGTTTCTTCTTTTTCTTCTTCTTCTTGTGAGAGACTGTGTGACCTATCTGGCCAGAGGCAAGTTAAGGTTCTCTATGGGCTCTAAATTAAAATGTTTCATTGGTAGGACTGGTGCTCCCAACTGTAAAAAGTGAGGAGGACAAAATAAAATCTAGGAGCACGAGAAAATATTCTTCTTCTGTCAATTCGATTGAGATATAGCCTATAATGGGGCTATAGGATGGGGCTATATGTTGTGTCCTAGGGATTAATAGTTAATAATTAATAATTTTTTTTATAAAAAGCTAAAATGTTGATACAAATACAGTGGGGCAAAAAAGTATTTAGTCAGCCACCAATTGTGCAAGTTCTCCCACTTGAAAAGATGAGAGAGGCCTGTAATTTTCATCATAGGTATACTTAAACGATGACAGACAAAATTAGAAAAAAATCCAGAAAATCACATTGTAGGATTTTTAATGAATTTATTTGCAAATTATGGTGGAAAATAAGTATTTGGTCAATAACAAAAGTTTATCTCAATACTTTGTTATATACCCTTTGTTGGCAATGACAGAGGTCAAACGTTTTCTGTAAGTCTTCACAAGCTTTTCACACACTGTTGCTGGTATTTTGGCCCATTCCTCCATGCAGATCTCCTCTAGAGCAGTGATGTTTTGGGGCTGTTGCTGGGCAACACAGACTTTCAACTCCCTCCAAAGATTTTCTATGAGGTTGAGATCTGGAGACTGGCTAGGCCAGGCCAGTCATTGATATTTCAAAGTCATTTGTGGAATGTTAGATTTCTACATAGTTAGGGCTCTATAAAATCAGCTTCCTTTTTTGCCAAATTCTGTCTTTTTCTGTGTGTGTTTTCTCCCCAAATTCTGTTTTTTCGGTTTTGGATTTACAGGTTTCTAATTATTCCCCGTTTTTTTTTTGTGTGTGTGTGTGTGTGTGTGTGGGGGGGGGGGGGGGGATAGAGTCAAGAGACAACGTTTGAGGTCTGGGGAAAACCTGAAGATATTTTTGTTTGTTGTTGTAGTTTCATTCAAGTGTGCACCATGGACATATAGCAGTAGAATGTTGTTTGGTTACCTGTGTTTCTGGAGCCCACGTGTGTAGAGATTGCTAAACAAATGCCCATTGGATTGATGTAAACAATCAGGATATATGTCTTCCAGGTAGGCATAGGCTACATTGTAGTTAACATTTAATTGAGAAGGTTTTTGGAAAAGTCTTTCCATCTACCAGAAGGCTGTTATCATTAGTATCGTCGCTCACGTCTAAGTCAAGGTAGTGTGTGTGACATAATAACTGGCTTGGGGTGTGTTAAGGTGCATTGTGGGTGAAGGCTGAACACCTCTATGGACATGGTTCTAGGTGTACGGCCAGGTGAAGCTAAGGGGGACATACCAACTAAGAATACAAGTCAACACAGCTATTCGGGCATGTGCACAGCAATTGGATAGGCAACTGCTGAGTAGGTCGCTTTGTTAGGGCATTTGGTAAGCCCTTTGGTAGGCCATTTGGTGGGTCTTTTGGTAGGCCGTTTGGTAGGCCTTTTGATAGGCCGTTTCATAGAACGCTTGGTAGTATGTTTGCTAGGCCTTTGGTAGGCTGATTGGTAGGCCTTTGGTAGGCTGATTGGTAGGCCTTTGGTAGGCTGATTGCTAGGCCTTTGGTAGGCTGATTGGTAGGCCTTTGGTAGGCTGATTGGTAGACATTTGGTAGCCAGTTTGGTTGGCCTTTGGTAGGCCATTCATCTTCTTCTTCTGTTTCTTCTTCTTCTAGCCAGCAGAGTGGAAGAGTGGGGTCACTGCTCCTTCTTCTTCTTCTAGCCAGCAGAGTGGAAGAGTGGGGTCACTGCTCCTTCTTCTTCTTCTAGCCAGCAGAGTGGAAGAGTGGGGTCACTGCTCCTTCTTCTTCTTCTAGCCAGCAGAGTGGAAGAGTGGGGTCACTGCTCCTTCTTCTTCTTCTAGCCAGCAGAGTGGAAGAGTGGGGTCACTGCTCCTTCTTCTTCTTCTAGCCAGCAGAGTGGAAGAGTGGGGTCACTGCTCCTTCTTCTAGCCAGCAGAGTGGAAGAGTGGGGTCACTGCTCCTTCTTCTGTTTCTTATACTTGTATAATTTTTCATCTTCTTCTTCTACAAAATGGAAGGCCATTTGGTAGGCCTTTTGGTAGGCTGATTGGTAGGATTTTGGTAGACCGTTTAGTAGAGGGAGAATGATGCCACCCCTTCTGCTTCTTGTTCTTCTGTTTCTTCTGAGAGACTGTGTGACATAATAACTGGCTTGGGGCATCTTAAGGTGCCCTCTGGGTGAAGGCTGAACAGCTCTGTGGACACGGTTGGAGGTGTACGGCCTGGTGAAGTTAAGGGGGACATACCAACTAAGAATACAGGTCAACATAGCTATGCGGGCTGTTTGGTAGACCTATTGGTAAGCCATTTGGCAGTCCATTTGGAATGCCGCTTGGTATGTCGTTTGGAAAGCTGTTTGGTCGGCCTTTGGTAGACAGTTTGGTAGGCCTATGGTAGCCCACTTAGTAGGCCCTTTGGTAAGCCGTTTGGTAGGCCTTTGGTAGTTCGTTTGATAGGTAATTTGGTAGGCTGTTTGGAAGGCCATTTCAAAGCCCGCTTGGTAGTTTGTTTGGTGGGCTTTGTTAGCTGATTAGTAGGCTTTTGGTAGACAGTTTGGTAGGCCTTTGGTAGGCTGATTGGTAGACTTTTGGTAGACAGTTTGGTTGGCCAATTAGTAGAGGGGGAATGATGCCACCCCTTCTTCATCTTCCTATGTTTCTTCTTCTTCTTTTATAATTTTACATCTTATTCATCTTCTTCTTCTAACAAACAGAAGGATGTTTGGTAGGCCTTTTGGTAGACCGCTTGGTTGGTCTTTTGGTAGGCCGTTTGGAAGGCTGTTTGGTAGACCGTATAATAGGCCGCTTGGCAGTAAGTTTGGTAGGCCATTTGGAGGACTCTTTGGTAAGCCGTTTAATAGGCCGCTTGGTAGTATGTTTGCTAGACCTTTGGTAGGCTGTTTGGTAGGCTTTGGTAGAAAGTTTGGTTGGCCTTTGGTAGGCCATTTAGTAGAGGGGGAATGATGCCACCCATTCTTCCTCTTCATCTTCTTATGGACCTTCTTTGTCTTCTTCTGTTTAATCTTCTATAAAAATAATCTTATTCTTCTTCCTCTTCTTGTCAGCCAAGTATAGGAGTGAAGCCACTGTTCCTTCTTCTTCTTTGTCTTCTTTTGTTTATTCTTCTTTTATAATTGTTCTTATTATTATTATTATTTTTCTTATTATTATTTTTCGTCAACCAAATGGAAGGCCGTCTTCTTTTTATTCTTCTTCTGTTCCTTCTTTTATAATTTTCCTGTTCTCCTTCTTCTTCTAACAAATGTAAGACCGTTTCACAGGCCTCTTCATAGTATGTTTGGTAGACATTTGGAAGGCTGATTGGTAGGCTTTTGTTAGACAGTTTGGTAGGCGGTTTAGTAGAGGGGGAATGTTGCCACCTCTTCTTCATCTTCCTATGTTTCTTCTTCATTTATTATGTTTCTTCTTCTTTTTGCCAGCCAAGTGTAGGATTGGGACCACTCCTCCTCCTCCTCCGTCTTCTTCTTGCCAGCCAAGTGTAGGATTGGGACCACTCCTCCTCCTCCTCCTTCTTCTTCTTGCCAGCCAAGTGTAGGATTGGGACCACTCCTCCTCCATCTTCTTCTTGCCAGCCAAGTGTAGGATTGGGACCACTCCTCCTCCTCCTCCGTCTTCTTCTTGCCAGCCAAGTGTAGGATTGGGACCACTCCTCCTCCTCCTCCTTCTTCTTCTTGCCAGCCAAGTGTAGGATTGGGACCACTCCTCCTCCTCCTCCTTCTTCTTCTTGCCAGCCAAGTGTAGGATTGGGACCACTCCTCCTCCGTCTTCTTCTTGCCAGCCAAGTGTATGATTGGGACCACTCCTCCTCCTCCTCCTTCTTCTTCTTGCCAGCCAAGTGTAGGATTGGGACCACTCCTCCTCCTCCTCCTTCTTCTTCTTGCCAGCCAAGTGTAGGATTGGGACCACTCCTCCTCCTCCTCCTCCTCCTTCTTCTTGCCAGCCAAGTGTAGGATTGGGACCACTCCTCTTCCTCCTCCTCCTCCTCCTCCTCCGCCTCCTTCTTCTTGCCAGCCAAGTGTAGGATTGGGACCACTCCTCCTCCTCCTCCTCCTTCTTCTTGCCAGCCAAGTGTAGGATTGGGACCACTCCTCCTCCTCCTCCTCCTCCTCCTCCTTCTTCTTGCCAGCCAAGTGTAGGATTCGTACATCAGCTGATATCTCAAAGTGCTGTACAGAAACCCAGCCTAAAACCCCAAACAGCAAGCAATGCAGGTGGAGAAGCACGGTGGCTAGGAAAAACTCCCTAGAAAGGCCAATACCTAGGAAGAAACCTAGAGAGGAACCAGGCTATGTGGGGTGGCCAGTCCTCTTCTGGCTGTGCCGGGTGGAGATTATAACAGAACATGGTCAAGATGTTCAATGTTCATAAATGACCAGCATGGTCGAATAATAATAAGGCAGAACAGTTGAAACTAGAGCAGCAGCACAGTCAGGTGGAAGTTGAAACTGGAGCAGCAGCATGGCCAGGTAGACTGGGGACAGCAAGGAGTCATCATGTCAGGTAGTCCTGGGGCATGGTCCTAGGGCTCAGGTCAGTTGAAACTGGAACAGCAGCATGGCCAGGTGGACTGGGGACAGCAAGGAGTCATCATGTCAGGTAGTCCTGGGGCATGGTCCTAGGGCTCAGGTCCTCCGAGAGAGAGAAAGAAAGAGAGAAGGAGAGAATTAGAGAACGCACACTTAGATTCACACAGGACACCGAATAGGACAGGAGAAGTACTCCAGATATAACAAACTGACCCCAGCCCCCCGACACATAAACTACTGCAGCATAAATACTGGAGGCTGAGACAGGAGGGGTCAGGAGACACTGTGGCCCCATCCGAGGACACCCCCGGACAGGGCCAAACAGGAAGGATATAACCCCACCCACTTTGCCAAAGCACAGCCCCCACACCACTAGAGGGATATCTTCAACCACCAACTTACCATCCTGAGACAAGGCTGAGTATAGCCCACAAAGATCTCCGCCACGGCACAACCCAAGGGGGGGGGGGGGGGGGGGGGGGGGGGGGGGGGCGCCAACCCAGACAGGATGACCACAACAGTGAATCAACCCACTCAGGTGACGCACCCCCTCCAGGGACGGCATGAGAGAGCCCCAGCAAGCCAGTGACTCAGCCCCTGTAATAGGGTTAGAGGCAGAGAATCCCAGTGGAAAGAGGGGAACCGGCCAGGCAGAGACAGCAAGGGCGGTTCGTTGCTCCAGAGCCTTTCCGTTCACCTTCCCACTCCTGGGCCAGACTACACTCAATCATATGACCCACTGAAGAGATGAGTCTTCAGTAAAGACTTAAAGGTTGAGACCTTTAACATGGGTAGGCAGACCGTTCCATAAAAATGGAGCTCTATAGGAGAAAGCCCTGCCTCCAGCTGTTTGCTTAGAAATTCTAGGGACAATTAGGAGGCCTGCGTCTTGTGACCGTAGCGTACGTATAGGTATGTACGGCAGGACCAAATCAGAGAGATAGGTAGGAGCAAGCCCATGTAATGCTTTGTAGGTTAGCAGTAAAACCTTGAAATCAGCCCTTGCTTTGACAGGAAGCCAGTGTAGAGAGGCTAGCACTGGAGTAATATGATCAAATTTTTTGGTTCTAGTCAGGATTCTAGCAGCCGTATTTAGCACTAACTGAAGTTTATTTAGTGCTTTATCCGGGTAGCCGGAAAATAGAGCATTGCAGTAGTCTAA
Organism: Oncorhynchus kisutch; assembly: GCF_002021735.2. Classification (NCBI taxonomy): domain Eukaryota; kingdom Metazoa; phylum Chordata; class Actinopteri; order Salmoniformes; family Salmonidae; genus Oncorhynchus; species Oncorhynchus kisutch. The sequence continues at coordinate 8,072,391 of NC_034181.2, forward strand.
CCTAGAAGTGACAAAAGCATGGATTAATTTTTCTGCATCATTTTTGGACAGAAAGTTTCTGATTTTTGCAATGTTACGTAGATGGAAAAAAGCTGTCCTCGAAATGGTCTTGATATGTTCTTCAAAAGAGAGATCAGGGTCCAGAGTAACGCCGAGGTCCTTCACAGTTTTATTTGGGACTACTGTACAACCATTAAGATTAATTGTCAGATTCAACAGAAGATCTCTTTGTTTCTTGGGACCTAGAACAAGCATCTCTGTTTTGTCCGAGTTTAATAGTAGAAAGTTTGCAGCCATCCACTTCCTTATGTCTGAAACACATGCTTCTAGCGAGGGCAATTTTGGGGCTTCACCATGTTTCATTGAAATGTACAGCTGTGTGTCATCCGCATAGCAGTGAAAGTTTACATTATGTTTTCGAATAACATCCCCAAGAGGTAAAATATATAGTGAAAACAATAGTGGTCCTAAAACGGAACCTTGAGGAACACCGAAATTTACAGTTGATTTGTCAGAGGACAAACCATTCACAGAGACAAACTGATATCTTTCCGACAGATAAGATCTAAACCAGGCCAGAACATGTCCGTGTAGACCAATTTGGGTTTCCAATCTCTCCAAAAGAATGTGGTGATCGATGGTATCAAAAGCAGCACTAAGGTCTAGGAGCACGAGGACAGATGCAGAGCCTCGGTCCGATGCCATTAAAATGTCATTTACCACCTTCACAAGTGCCGTCTCAGTGCTATGATGGGGTCTAAAACCAGACTGAAGCATTTCGTATACATTGTTTGTCTTCAGGAAGGCAGTGAGTTGCTGCGCAACAGCCTTCTCTAAAATTTTTGAGAGGAATGGAAGATTCGATATAGGCCGATAGTTTTTTATATTTTCTGGGTCAAGGTTTGGCTTTTTCAAGAGAGGCTTTATTACTGCCACTTTTAGTGAGTTTGGTACACATCCAGTGGATAGAGAGCCGTTTATTATGTTCAACATAGGAGGGCCAAGCACAGGAAGCAGCTCTTTCAGTAGTTTAGTTGGAATAGGGTCCAGTATGCAGCTTGAAGGTTTAGAGGCCATGATTATTTTCATCATTGTGTCAAGAGATATAGTACTAAAACACTTGAGCGTCTCTCTTGATCCTAGGTCCTGGCAGAGTTGTGCAGACTCAGGACAACTGAGGTTTGGAGGAATACGCAGGTTTAAAGAGGAGTCCGTAATTTGCTTTCTAATAATCATAATCTTTTCCTCAAAGAAGTTCATGAATTTATCACTGCTAAAGTGAAAGTCATCCTCTCTTGGGGAATGCTGCTTTTTAGTTAGCTTTGCGACAGTATTAAAAAGGAATTTCGGATTGTTCTTATTTTCCTCAATTAAGTTAGAAAAATAGGATGATCGAGCAGCAGTAAGGGCTCTACGGTACTGCACGGTACCGTCCTTCCAAGCTAGTCGGAAGACTTCCAGTTTGGTGTGGCGCCATTTCCGTTCCAATTTTCTGGAAGCTTGCTTCAGAGCTCGGGTATTTTCTGTGTACCAGGGAGCTAGTTTCTTATGAGACATTTTTTTGTTTTTAGGGGTGCAACTGCATCTAGGGTATTGCGCAAGGTTAGATTGAGATCCTCAGTTAGGTGGTTAACTGATTTTTGTCCTCTGGCGTCCTTGGGTAGGCAGAGGGAGTCTGGAAGGGCATCAAGGAATCTTTGTGTTGTCTGTGAATTTATAGCACGACTTTTGATGTTCCTTGGTTGGGGTCTAAGCAGATTATTTGTTGCAATTGCAAACGTAATAAAATGGTGGTCCGATAGTCCAGGATTATGAGGAAAAACATTAAGATCCACCACATTTATTCCATGGGACAAAACTAGGTCCAGCGTATGACTGTGACAGTGAGTGGGTCCAGAGACATGTTGGACAAAACCCACTGAGTCGATGATGGCTCTGAAAGCCTTTTGGAGTGGGTCTGTGGACTTTTCCATGTGAATATTAAAGTCACCAAAGATTAGAATATTATCTGCTATGACTACAAGGTCCGATAGGAATTCAGGGAACTCAGTGAGAAACGCTGTATATGGCCCAGGAGGCCTGTAAACAGTAGCTATAAAAAGTGATTGAGTAGGCTGCATAGATTTCATGACTAGAAGCTCAAAAGACGAAAATGTCATTTTTTTTTTTGTAAATTGAAATTTGCTATCGTAAATGTTAGCAACACCTCCGCCTTTGCGGGATGCACGGGGGATATGGTCACTAGTGTAGCCAGGAGGTGAGGCCTCATTTAAAACAGTAAATTCATCAGGCTTAAGCCATGTTTCAGTCAGGCCAATCACATCAAGATTATGATCAGTGATTAGTTCATTGACTATAATTGCCTTTGAAGTAAGGGATCTAACATTAAGTAGCCCTATTTTGAGATGTGAGGTATCATGATCTCTTTCAGTAATGACAGGAATGGAGGTGGTCTTTATCCTAGTGAGATTGCTAAGGCGAACACCGCCATGTTTAGTTTTGCCCAACCTAGGTCGAGGCACAGACACGGTCTCAATGGTGATAGCTGAGCTGACTACACTGACTGTGCTAATGGCAGACTCCACTATGCTGGCAGGCTGGCTAACAGCCTGCTGCCTGGCCTGCACCCTATTTCATTGTGGAGCTAGAGGAGTTAGAGCCCTGTCTATGTTGGTAGATAAGATGAGAGCACCCCTCCAGCTAGGATGGAGTCCGTCACTCCTCAGCAGGTCAGGCTTGGTCCTGTTTGTGGGTGAGTCCCAGAAAGAGGGCCAATTATCTACAAATTCTAACTTTTGGGAGGGGCAGAAAACAGTTTTCAACCAGCGATTGAGTTGTGAGACTCTGCTGTAGAGCTCATCACTCCCCCTAACTGGGAGGGGGCCAGAGACAATTACTCGATGCCAACACATCTTTCTAGCTGATATGCACGCAGAAGCTATGTTGCGCTTAGTGATTTCTGACTGTTTCATCCTAACATCGTTGGTGCCGACGTGGATAACAATATCTCTATACTCTCTACACTCGCCAGTTTTAGCTTTAGCCAGCACCATCTTCAGATTAGCCTTAACGTCGGTAGCCCTGCCCCCGGGTAAACAGTGTATGATCGCTGGATGATTCGCTTTAAGTCTAATACTGCGGGTAATGGAGTAGCCAATGACTAGAGTTTTCAATTTGTCAGAGCTAATGGTGGGAAGCTTCGGCGTCTCAGACCCCGTAACGGGAGGAGTAGAGACCAGAGAAGAATCGGCCTCTGACTCCGACCCGCTGCTTAATGGGGAAAACCGGTTGAAAGTTTCTGTCGGCTGAATGAGCGACACCGGTTGAGCGTTCCTACAGCATTTCCTTCCAGAAACCGTGAGAAAGTTGTCCGGCTGCGGGGACTGTGCCAGGGGATTTACACTACTATCTGTACTTACTGGTGCCACAGACGCTATTTCATCCTTTCCTACACTGAAATTACCCTTGCCTAACGATTGCGTCTGAAGCTGGGCTTGCAGCACAGCTATCCTCGCCGTAAGCCGAGTACAGCGGCTGCAATTAGAAGTCATCATGTTAATGTTACTACTTAGCTTCGGCTGTTGGAGGTCCTGACGAATCGTGTCCAGATAAAGCGTCCGGAGTGAAAAAGTTGAGGAAAAAATAAATATAATAACGGTAATTAAAAAGTGAAAACCGTAAAGTTGTCAGGTAGCGAAACAGGTTAGCAACAAAACGCACAGCAACTCGAAAACAAGCCAGCCAAGTGTAGAATTGGGACCACTCCTCCTCCTCCTTCTCCTCCTCCTCCTCCTCCTTCTTCTTGCCTGCCAAGTGTAGGATTGGGACCACTCCTCCTGCTCCTCCTCCTCCTTCTTCTTGCCTGCCAAGTGTAGGATTGGGACCACTCCTCCTCCTCCTCCTCCTTCTTCTTGCCAGCCAAGTGTAGGATTGGGACCACTCCTCCTCCTCCTCCTTCTTCTTGCCAGCCAAGTGTAGGATTGGGACCACTCCTCCTCCTCCTTCTCCTCCTCCTCCTCCTCCTTCTTCTTGCCAGCCAAGTGTAGGATTGGGACCACTCCTCCTCCTCCTTCTTCCTCTTCTTCTTCTTCTTCTTGGTGCCAGCCAAGTGGAGGAGTGGGGCCACTGTTCCTTCTTCTTGTCTTATTCTGTTTATTCTTCTTTTATAATTGTTCTTATTTTTCTTCTTATTTTTCTTCTTATATTTCATCTACCAAATGGAAGGCCGTATTCTTCGTCTTATTTTTCTTGTTCTTGTTCTTCTGTTCCTTCTTTTATAATTTTCTTCTTCTCCTTCTTCTACCAAACGTAATGCCATTTTTAAGGCCGTTTATAGGCCTCTTGGTAGTACGTTTGGCAGACATTTGGTTGGCTGATTGGTAGGCTTTTGGTAGACAGTTATGTAGGCCTTTGGTAGGCCGATATGTAGAGGGGGAATGATGTCACTCCTTCATCTTCTTATGTTTCTTCTTCATTTTATTGTTTCTTCTTCTTTTATAATTGCTCTTATTATTCTTCTTAATTTTCTTCTTCTTTTTCTTCGACCAATTGGAAGGCTGTATTCGTCTTCTTCTTGCCAGGGTGGCAACGTCTTATCAAAATAGTAAAATGGGTACCGCGCTCTGACTTGATTTTGCGGAGGTCTGAACGCGTAGGTCACTTGCGATACCTCACCAACTCGCTTTAATACTTTGACCCAGGGTGGCAATGTCTTTTCAAAATAGTAAAATCCTATGGGTACCGCTCTGACTTGATTTAGCGGAGGTCTGCCTGGGTGAGTTTGTAGCCTAACACTTTTTAATTTGTTTATTTATTTATTTCACCTTTATTTAACCAGGTAGGCAAGTTGAGAACAAGTTCTCATTTACAACTGCGACCTGGCCAAGATAAAGCAAAGCAGTTCGACACATACAACGACACAGAGTTACACATGGAGTAAAACAAACATACAGTCAATAATACAGTATAAACAAGTCTAAATACGATGTGAGCAAATGAGGTGAGATAAGGGAGGTAAAGGCAAAAAAAGGCCATGGGGGCAAAGTAAATACAATATAGCAAGTAAAACACTGGAATGGTAGATTTGCAATGGAAGAATGTGCAAAGTAGAAATTAAAATAATGGGGTGCAAAGGAGCAAAATAAATAAATAAATTACAGTGCCTTGCGAAAGTATTCGGCCCCCTTGAACTTTGCGACCTTTTGCCACATTTCAGGCTTCAAACATAAAGATATAAAACTGTATTTTTTTGTGAAGAATCAACAACAAGTGGGACACAATCATGAAGTGGAACGACATTTATTGGATATTTCAAACTTTTTTAACAAATCAAAAACTGAAAAATTGGGCGTGCAAAATTATTCAGCCCCTTTACTTTCAGTGCAGCAAACTCTCTCCAGAAGTTCAGTGAGGATCTCTGAATGATCCAATGTTGACCTAAATGACTAATGATGATAAATACAATCCACCTGTGTGTAATCAAGTCTCCGTATAAATGCACCTGCACTGTGATAGTCTCAGAGGTCCGTTAAAAGCGCAGAGAGCATCATGAAGAACAAGGAACACACCAGGCAGGTCCGAGATACTGTTGTGAAGAAGTTTAAAGCCGGATTTGGATACAAAAAGATTTCCCAAGCTTTAAACATCCCAAGGAGCACTGTGCAAGCGATAATATTGAAATGGAAGGAGTATCAGACCACTGCAAATCTACCAAGACCTGGCCGTCCCTCTAAACTTTCAGCTCATACAAGGAGAAGACTGATCAGAGATGCAGCCAAGAGGCCCATGATCACTCTGGATGAACTGCAGAGATCTACAGCTGAGGTGGGAGACTCTGTCCATAGGACAACAATCAGTCGTATATTGCACAAATCTGGCCTTTATGGAAGAGTGACAAGAAGAAAGCCATTTCTTAAAGATATCCATAAAAAGTGTCATTTAAAGTTTGCCACAAGCCACCTGGGAGACACACCAAACATGTGGAAGAAGGTGCTCTGGTCAGATGAAACCAGAATTGAACTTTTTGGCAACAATGCAAAACGTTATGTTTGGCGTAAAAGCAACACAGCTCATCACCCTGAACACACCATCCCCACTGTCAAACATGGTGGTGGCAGCATCATGGTTTGGGCCTGATTTTCTTCAGCAGGGACAGGGAAGATGGTTAAAATTGATGGGAAGATGGATGGAGCCAAATACAGGACCATTCTGGAAGAAAACCTGATGGAGTCTGCAAAAGACCTGAGACTGGGATGGAGATTTGTCTTCCAACAAGACAATGATCCAAAACATAAAGCAAAATCTACAATGGAATGGTTCAAAAATAAACATATCCAGGTGTTAGAATGGCCAAGTCAATGTCCAGACCTGAATCCAATCGAGAATCTGTGGAAAGAACTGAAAACTGCTGTTCACAAATGCTCTCCATCCAACCTCACTGAGCTCGAGCTGTTTTGCAAGGAGGAATGGGAAAAAATGTCAGTCTCTCGATGTGCAAAACTGATAGAGACATACCCCAAGCGACTTACAGCTGTAATCGCAGCAAAAGGTGGCGCTACAAAGTATTAACTTAAGGGGGCTGAATAATTTTGCACGCCCAATTTTTCAGTTTTTGATTTGTTAAAAAAGTTTGAAATATCCAATAAATGTCGTTCCACTTCATGATTGTGTCCCACTTGTTGTTGATTCTTCACAAAAAAATACAGTTTTATATCTTTATGTTTGAAGCCTGAAATGTGGCAAAAGGTCGCAAAGTTCAAGGGGGCCGAATACTTTCGCAAGGCACTGTAAATACAGTAGGGAAAGAGGTAGTTGTTTGGGCTAAATTATAGGACAGGAAGATATAACAGCCTTAGAGAAACACAACACAGAAACTAAAGGCTCCACATCTCTGGACTAGTTTTCAGTAGATAAAGTCAGTGCAAAATGTGAACAAAATAAATGTCAGCGAAGATAGGTTTAGTTCCTACAGAAAAAGAGACGCCGTGACAAAAATGTGTCAGGCTCTCAGCTCTCCACCCATAGCACCCCCTTGACTATTCTCCCCCAGCAACAGAGGATCTTATGGCAAGCTAGACATGTCGTTCCAATAGGGATCCGTTTCTACACCAAGCACTACTCCAGTCCCATGAGGCAGCATGATGAGAGGAAATCCCATCAGTCTATCCAAACCCAGAGCTATTAAAATATCCCAAGCCAAAAAAGAAAGAAAACAACAAACGAAAAAGATCCCCAGCCAAACTGTGACGGCATTCAGAACTCAAACAACTCAATGAACAGCTGGAAGAAGTTACAACACAAATAGGCAGCACTAAAAAGACACCCAGACCGTGTAATACTATCTAGCAAATCCCCACGAGGAAAAACTGTCTCAACACCCATAGAGCATATTACCAGGTGTCAGTCACAGCTGTCCAGCAAGCGGATGAAACTTCTATAGATGAAGTACGGGAGAGATTAGTACACCATCCAGTCGTCCTTTCTGAGTTAATGGGGTTTAAACAAAACATGGCCCAGCTCCGTGACGGAGCTGCCAAATGCTTTGAATGGGCAAACGACAATCTCACCGTATACAGGTGTAACAAGGGGGACATGGAACATGTATTTAGGACATACACAAGCTGCTAAACTAGTTATTCTCACGGGAGCCTGTGCTCTCTCCCAAGACAAAATTGCACACATTTTGACTGACTCCCGCTATGCTTGGAGATCTATGATTTGGAAGGAGAGAGTTTTCCTTACCAGTTCAGGGTAAAAACAAAGCAGCAAACGCACAGGTTATTGGGCAATTACTAGAAAGCATCCAGTTACCCAGAGAACTAGCTATAATCAAACGTGAAGCTCACACCTGTGGTCAGGATGTTGTTTCATTAGGTAACGAATTGATGGTCTGTAACCAGTTTCCAGATGGTACCGAGTTTCCAGATGGTCTGTAACTCTCCTCCTGATCTGGGTTTCCAGATGGTCTGTAACTCTCCTCCTCATCTGGGTTTCCAGATGGTCTGTAACTCTCCTCCTCATCTGGGTTTCCAGATGGTCTGTAACTCTCCTCCTCATCTGCCCACTCGATGGCACTGCACAAATGCAATCTGACACACCTGAAAGGGTACAGTGGCGTTGGATGGAGGCGGGTTACAAACTACGCGATGATGGTCTCTGGCGTCACCAGAACGGCCACCTGGTGGCGCCACCAACATTGTTGCCCTGTCTTGTACTCATGTTTCATGGAATTACTCATGTGTCCAAAACAGGGATGGTAAGATTATGCAAACAAGAATGGTTTGCACCAAAACATTTCTCATTAGCAGCACAGATGTGCAAATGGTTTAATATGCCATAAGCATAAAACAATAAAACCAACCACTCGATTGTCACGTTCGTCGTAATGATTGGACCAAGGCACAGCGTGCGTAGAGTTCCACATATTTTAATTAAGAAAAACTCACCAAACAAAACAACAAAAGCACAAACGAAACCTAAAGCTACTGCTGTGCACACAGGCAACTATCTGTAGACAAGATCCCACGAAAACACAAAGGGTAAATGGCTGCCTAAATATGATCCCCAATCAGAGACAACGATAAACAGTTGTCTCTGATTGGAAACCATACCAGGCCATACCATACCACCATACCAGGCCAACACTAGATGACCCAGCCTAGTCACTATCACACCCCAACCAACAGAGAATAAACAGCTCTCTATGGTCAGGGCGTGACATATATGGCCAATATACCACGGCTAAGGGCTGTGTTCAAGCACGAAAATATCAATATATCCTGGTCTATCATGCTATCATATCCACAGGTACTTTTTGACAGGTACTTTTCAGTGGTGGAAAAAGTATGCAATTACATACTTGAGTAAAAGTAAAGATACCTTAATAGAAAATTACTACTTGAGTAAAAGTCTACAAGTATTTAGTTGAAAATATAGTTAAGTATCAAAAGGTTTTGAGTATCCTAAACTATTTACTAGTGCTACCCACTCATTAATTAATTCATTAATTTGCATCACTCTCATTCATACACACTCTGCCATCAGCCATCAGCCATCAGCCACAGAAACAGACCTGGTCCCTTTATTTTCTTTAAACAACAGTTATTTAAGAAAGACTGACTCCTGCCCTGCATGCTTCAAATACCCTCCCTCTCTCTCTCTCTCTCTCTCTCTCTCTCTCTTCCTCTCTCTCTCTCTCTCTCTCTCTCTCTCTCTCTCTCTCTCTCTCTCTCTCTCTCTCTTCCTCTCTCTCTTCCTCTCCTCTCTCTCTTCCTCTCTCTCTCTCTCTCTCTCTCTCTCTCCTCTCTCTCTCTCTCTCCTCTCTCTCTCTCTCTCTCTCTCTCTCTCTCTCTCTCTCTCTCTCTCTCTCTCTCTCTCTCTCTCTCTCTCTCTCTCTCTCTCTCTCTCTCTCTCTCTTCTCTCTCTCTCTCTTCCTCTCTCTCTCTCTCTCTCTCTCTCTCTCTCTTCCTCTCCTCTCTCTCTCCTCTCCTCTTCTCTCTCTCTCTCTCTCTCCTCTCTCTCTCTCTCCTCTCTCTCTCTCTCTCTCTCTCTCTCTCTCTCTCTCTCTCTCTCTCTCTCTCTCTCTCTCTCTCTCTCTCTCTCTCTCTCTCTCTCTCTCTCTCTCTCTCTCTCTCTCTCTCTCTCTCTCTCTCTCTCTCCTCTCTCTCTCTCTCTCTCTCTCTCTCTCTCTCTCTCTCTCTCTCTCTCTCTCTCTCTCTCTCTCTCTCTCTCTCTCTCTCTCTCTCTCTCTCTTCTCTCTCTCTCTCTCTCTCTCTCTCTCTCTCTTCCTCTCTCTCTCTCTCTCTCTCTCTCTCTCTCCCTCCCTCCCTCCCTACGCACTGACCTGGTTTTGACAGGTGATTTTGACAGGTGTAACATACTTTAGAAGCTTGAATGACCTGTTGCTCTCACAGTCAATGACTCAACTGGTGAAACAACTTTCAGTATCATAGTGAGTACCCACACATGGATTTGTATTTATTGATACTTCTTATACACAAATAGGTTTACACATGTAGACTGTTAGCCGATAAATATCTGCCTCTGTAGAACAGCTGTGCTGTGATATCTCAACCACCAGGTGCCGCTGTTGTGCCTTTTTCAAAACCAAACACCACACAGACAGTCCTTTCGATCTATTGTCTGTATAGCCTACAGTATGTAATGGAACTCAACGACAATGAGATATCGCTGCTGGTATTAGTTATTTGATTTGATTTATTAGGATCCTCATTAGCCGACGCCAATCGCGACAGGTAGTCTTGCTGGAGTCCGACACATAACGAAAAATACATTACTGACAAAATACTTCACAATTTAGATACATTTAAAAACATTAACATGTAGTGTGTGTGTGTGTGTGTGTGTGTGTGTGTGTGTGTGTGTGTGTGTGTGTGTGTGTGTGTGTGTGTGTGTGTGTGTGTGTGTCAGTTACACATACATGTCAGTACATACACACAACAAGTAGGTCACATGTCAGTACACACACACCACAAGTAGGTCACATGTCAGTACACACACACCACAAGTAAGTCACATGTCAGTACAGACACACAACCAGTAGGTCACATGTCAGTACAGACACACAACCAGTAGGTCACATGTCAGTACATACACACCACAAGTAGGTCTCATGGGGGAGAGGCGTTGTGCCGAGAGGTGTTGCTTTATTTGTTTGTTTAAACCAGGTTTGCTGTTCACTTGCACTATATAAGAGTTCCATAAACTCATAGCTATGTATAATACTGTACTCATAGCTATGTATAATACTGTACTTATAGCTCTGTATAATACTGTACTCATAGCTATGTATAATACTGTACTCATAGCTCTGTATAATACTGTACTCATAGCTATGTATAATACTGTACTCATAGCTATGTATAATACTGTACTTATAGCTCTGTATAATACTGTACTCATAGCTATGTATAATACTGTACTCATAGCTATGTATAATACTGTACTCATAGCTATGTATAATACTGTACTCATAGCTCTGTATAATACTGTACTCATAGCTATGTATAATACTGTACTCATAGCTATGTATAATACTGTACTCATAGCTCTGTATAATACTGTACTCATAGCTCTGTATAATACTGTACTCATAGCTATGTATAATACTGTACTCATAGCTCTGTATAATACTGTACTCATAGCTCTGTATAATACTGTACTCATAGCTATGTATAATACTGTACTTATAGCTATGTATAATACTGTACTCATAGCTATGTATAATACTGTACTCATAGCTATGTATAATACTGTACTCATAGCTATGTATAATACTGTACTCATAGCTATGTATAATACTGTACTCATAGCTATGTATAATACTGTACTCATAGCTATGTATAATACTGTACTCATAGCTATGTATAATACTGTACTCATAGCTCTGTATAATACTGTACTCATAGCTATGTATAATACTGTACTCATAGCTATGTATAATACTGTACTCATAGCTATGTATAATACTGTACTCATAGCTCTGTATAATACTGTACTCATAGCTATGTATAATACTGTACTCATAGCTATGTATAATACTGTACTCATAGCTATGTATAATACTGTACTCATAGCTATGTATAATACTGTACTCATAGCTATGTATAATACTGTACTCATAGCTCTGTATAATACTGTACTCATAGCTATGTATAATACTGTACTCATAGCTATGTATAATACTGTACTTATAGCTCTGTATAATACTGTACTCATAGCTATGTATAATACTGTACTCATAGCTCTGTATAATACTGTACTCATAGCTATGTATAATACTGTACTCATAGCTCTGTATAATACTGTACTCATAGCTATGTATAATACTGTACTCATAGCTCTGTATAATACTGTACTCATAGCTATGTATAATACTGTACTTATAGCTCTGTATAATACTGTACTCATAGCTATGTATAATACTGTACTCATAGCTCTGTATAATACTGTACTCATAGCTATGTATAATACTGTACTCATAGCTATGTATAATACTGTACTCATAGCTATGTATAATACTGTACTCATAGCTCTGTATAATACTGTACTCATAGCTATGTATAATACTGTACTCATAGCTATGTATAATACTGTACTCATAGCTATGTATATAATACTGTACATTTCCTTACATTTGTTATAAAGAAACAAGTTTGCAAAATCCTTATAGTATTAACCACTAGATGTTTATTTAACTAGGCAAGTCAGTTAAGAACAAATTCTTATTTTCAATGACGACCTAGGAACAGTGGGTTAACTGCCTGTTCAGGGGCAGAATGACAGATTTGTACCATGACACCTCAGGGGTTTGAACTTGCATCTTTCGGTTACTAGTCCAACACTCTAACCACTAGGCTACCCTGCCACCCCTGTCAGCAGTGCTCTAGTTTACTAGTACTGGTTGTTATTCGGGACAACCTAATCCTCCATCCCAAAGTGCAGCACTTCCAGCAGACAATGTGTGAAGTACGGACTTTTGCTCCCTATGCAAGCTGCAAACCATGCATGACCTCAGCTCAGTTGGTAGAGCATTGCAACTTGCAACGTGTGGGTTGTTTGTTTCGAGTCCCATGGGGGCCCAGTACGAGAACATGTACTCTCTACTGTAAGAGCATCTGCTAAATGACCAAAACACATATATATATATATATACAGTACCAGTCAAACGTTTGGACACATCTACTCATTCAAGGGTTTGTCTTTATTTTTGACTATTTTCTACATTGTAGAATAATAGTAAAGACATCAAACCTATGACATTCCCACATATGCTGAGCACTTGTTGGCTGCTTTTCCTTGACTCTGCGGTCCAACTCATCCCAAACCATCTCAATGTTGAGGTCAGGTGATTGTGGAGGCCAGGTCATCTTATGCAGCACTCCACCACTCTCCTTCTTGGTCAAATAGCCCTTACACAGCCTGGAGGTGTGTTTTGGGTCATTGTCCTGTTGAAAAACAATGATAGTCCCACTAAGAGCAAACCAGATGGGATGGCGTATCTCTGCAGAATGCTGTGGTAGACATGCTGGTTAAGTAAAGTCTAAATAAATCACTGACAGTGCCACCAGCAAAGCAACCCCACACAATCGCACCTCCTCAATGCTTCATGGTGGGAACCACACATGCAGAGATCATTCATTCACCCACTCTGCATCCCACAAAGACACGGTGGTTGGAACCAAGAATCGCTAATTTCCAACGGTCTAATGTCCATTGCTCGTGTTTCTTGGTACAAGAAAGTCTCTTCTTCTTATTGGTGTCCTTTAGTAGTCGTTTATTTATAGAAATTCTACCATGAAGGCCTGATTCACGCAGTCTCCTCTGTACAGTTGATGTTGAGATGTGTCTGTTACTTGAACTCTGTGAAGCATTTTTTTGGACTCCAATTTCTGAGGCTGGTAACTCTAATGAACTTATCCTCTGCAGCAGAGGTAACTCTGGGTCTTCCTTTCCTCATGAGAGCCAGTTTCATTATAGAGCTTGATTTTTTTTGCGACTGCACTTGAAGTTCGACGTTCATGTATTAAAGAAATGATGGACTGTCGTTTCTCTTTAATTATTTGAGCTGTTCTTACCATAATATTGATTTGGTATTTTACCAAATAGGGATATCTTATGTATACCACCCCTACCTTGTCACAACACAACTGATTGGCTCAAACGCATTAAGATGGAAAGAAATTCCACAAATTAACTTTTAGCACACCTGTTAATTGAAATGCATTCCAGGTGACTACCTCATGTAGCTGGTTGAGAGAATGCCAAGAGTGTACAAAGTTGTCATCAAGGCAAAGGGTGGCTACTTCTCAGAATCTTAAATATAAAATGGTTGCTACCTGATTCCATATGTGTTATTTTATAGTTTGTATGTATTTACTATTATTCTACAATGTAGAAAATATTTAGAAAATAAAGTAAACCCTTGAATGAGTACATGTGTACAAACTTTTGACTTGTATTGTAAGTGCTGGCACAGCTTATACACTAGGAAAGTGAAACTCACATTTTCACAGCCATTGCCCTGCCGCAGTATCATAAAAAGAATCCCTAGAGATTAATCATATGAATAGATCTGTTGAATGAACAGGCTTTCCATTGAGTATGATATTATTACAATAATAGAATATTATTGGTTTGTGTATTTTTTTCCTCATGAGAACAGCCTTTCCTGAAGGCCCCCTAGTAGTGTCACAATATAATAAAATGTAGTATGGCCCTTTGTGATGAGGTGCCAGTTGGCACCAGTTCATACTTTCTCTTTCCCATCACATGTTATTCCAAAGGGTCCCAAGCATGATGAGTAGCAGATTGCTCAAAGTGTTCCCATATGATAGAAAACGAGAGTGATCTCTGCAGAAAACCATCGGAAACAAGTCGTCTCTGTCTCCATCTTACTTCCTCAGCCATGTCTGCCTCTGAAACCTATTCATTCCATTTCAAAACGGTCCTCTGGGGACCGAAATATCTGTTCATTTATATCTATATCTGAGCCATAATGAAACAAAGAAGTAGGTTTGCATCAAGCTAATGCAACAGGAGAGAGAGAGAGAAAGAGAGACACACACACACACACAGAGAGACTGAGAGACAGAGAGAGACAGAGAGAGAGAAAGAGACAGAGAGAGAGACCTCCTGCCAAGTGTATGACCATATTAGATACACATATTTCCCCCAGATTACACAGATCCACAAATAATTCTAAAACAAACCCAATTTTGATCAAATCCCATATCTACTGGGTGAAATATCACAGCAGCAAGGTTTGTGACCTGTTGTCACAAGAAAAAGGTAACCAGTGAAGAACAAACACCTCTGTAAATATAACCCATATTTATGTTTATTTATTTTCCCTTTTGTACTTTAACTATTTGCACATTGTTACAACACTGTATATATACATAATATTACATCTGTAAAGTCTTTATTCTTTTGGAACTTCTGTGAGTGTAATGTTTACTGTTCATTTTTATTGTTAATTTAACTTTTGTTTATTATCTATTTCACTTGCTTTGGCAATGTTAACATATGTTTCCAGTGCCAATAAAGCCCCTTAAATTGAATTGACAGAGAGACAGAGAGAGACCGTGTGCTCACCCCTGACCGTCAACAAATACCAGACCTTGGTCAAATACAAATGTGAAAGCTAGAATTAGAATCAGTCATTCTAGTACTATGCCTAGTACTATGCCATTCGCCAGCAATACAATTCTCTCTCTCTCTCTCTCTCTCTCTCTCTCTCTCTCTCTCTCTCTCTCTCTCTCTCTCTCTCTCTCTCTCTCTCCCCCCCCCCCCCCATAATCAGTGGATATGTCTGGCATACCAACAAGATACAAAGACCAATCTGGGGGATTTCTGCTTGTGACCTGCATGCTATGATTGTTTTTGTTTTTTTATGTTTATGTTTACAGTTGTCTTTTCCTGTAAAATACGATGCTAAGAATTTCCCTTGGCCTTTGTTGGTTTTCAGACTGAGGATGACATCCCTTCCCACCATAAAACAATCAGAGAGTTATTTGGCTCAGGGTTATTGTGTGCTATTTGAATGGGAACTGGTTTGCCGTGCTGCCAATGTAGGAGGTAAATACAAACAGACAGACAGCCGCTATCAATGGAAAGCTTTATCAAAGATATGCTTGGTTCACTTCTATTCTACATGATTACCTGAAGGGGTTTTTCCTGTGTTTGCGCTGATGAAATTCCCTGTACTGATACAGAAGAGATTTGTTCATGTGTTCACAGGCAGACTACAAGAATAAGAATAATAAAATAACCCTGTTTCCTGTAAATCAGATGATTCCATGACTCTATGCAGGTGTGACTAGACTCAAACTGGATTTTTAGTCTTCGGTCCAAATGGAACATTAAACCTACTACACTGTCTACGGCCCGCTCTCAACCACCTGAAGGACATTCTGGGACAGGGCATTCTCATTTAGATGTCAAACCCACCACTGGTGTGGGTTTTGCGTTTTACGTTGGTTGGATAACATGAAAATAGTTATCCGACCAATGTAAAACGCCTGGAGTTTGCTAAACGGCAGTTGAACTGGTGCGTTGGTCAGATGACATGAACACAGAGCTCTATGGCCACGCGTACCAGTGTTAGGATTGGCTTCGAAGTGAGAATGCATGAGCAGAAAATAACCCCATACCTACTGTTTAATATGGTGGTCGATCTTTGATGTTATGGGGCTTCCACTGGTCCTGGGGCCCTTGTTGAACTTTACCCAGTACCAGGACATTTAAAAAAAAACATTTCAAAAAAACCTGGTTGGCTCTGCCAGGAGGCTGAAACTTTGCTGCAAGTGGTTCGCTCTTCACCGTAATGGTCTTGATCCATTTGGTTTGGACCGAAACAGACCGACTCCTTGGTCCTGCATCTAGGTACATTAAACAGACCGACTCCTTGGTCCTGCATCTAGGTACATTAAACAGACCGACTCCTTGGTCTGTAATGGTCTTTATTCCATTTGGTTTGGTTTGGTTAGGGACCAACACGAACAAACACTGTTGACCTCCTAGGTCAAGAACATGTGATGCAGAGCCACGTGAAAGCTGTGACCGATTCACCTATGGATTCAGGTGTGTGTGTGTGGATTCAGGTGTGTGTGTGTGTGTGTGGATTCAGGTGTGTGTGTGGATTCAGGTGTGTGTGTGTGGATTCACACTGCTGGAGGGATGCTTAAGGACCTCTTGACCAGGTGTATTCAACTCTGACCCTACAAGGTCCGGAGCCTGCTGGTTCTCTGTTCTACCTGATAATTAACTGCAAAAGCAGTGGAACTGGCTTCAAGGTCCAGAGTTGAAGTTTTAGGGCTTTAGACAATCA